>NW_026849524.1:0-78339 GCF_030869305.1 Colletotrichum tamarilloi | reverse complement strand
CGGCACATCGACGCCGGCCTGGCCATAATGGCCACGATGGACGGGCCGGAGGTGTACAGGGTCAGGGCGATAAGCCGGCGCCTCAGACGGCTCCTACGGGACCCCCCGGGTAACGATAATACCCATATAAAAGAACAGATTATGCTGGACCTGGCTGCCCACGCGGGCTGGCACCAGGAGGTCCTGTGCGCGTTGGAGTGGGTGAAGCTCGCCCTGTAGGCGGCTGGAACTTGGGAGGACTTCACGCGGCGGAAGGCTGGGAGTTTTGATTAGTAGTTAGGTATGGAGCGCAATATACCCAGTTTTCCCCAATACGTAATACACGGTACGGCCCCGGCGGATTGCTCCGTCGGGGGGTTTAGTTTACTTATTTTATTAACTAGGTTAAAATTAATAGTATTATTAATAGCTACTTAAATAATCTAAACCTCTATTATTAGCTAATAATATTATTAATAGTTTAGATATTAGTACTAAGTATTTTTATATACTTAAAAAATAGGGGGTTATAATAAAGACTTAGGTTAACTCTAATTATTTATAAAAAATAAGCTATACTCCTTTTTATATATAATTATATTAAGAAGTCCTATTTTAAACTTCGCGTACTTTATTAATTTAATAAAGCTATTTAAAATAACCCCGACTTCTTCTACTACTTCTTTTATAATATTAGTATAAAACCGCTTATATATAACTTTAATTAAGCTCTTATTAATTATAATATAAAAGTTTTATTATTTAATAAGAGTAATTATATTATTAATTTTAATAAATAGTACTTAAATAGAGTTTAGATTAAAAAACGAGATAAGTAGCCCCTTAATAACTCTTTTAATTTACTTTTTTTTATTTAAAAAGTAGTTAATATCCTATTTTCTATACTCTTTTAAAAAAAAATCCTTAGCTTAGGCTTAAAATAGTCCTCTAATTATATCCTTAACTAAAGTCTAATAATTTCCTTTTATAATATATATAATAAATTTATTTCTAAATCGGTCTAGGACCCTACTAATCTCGTATTAATCCTCGAATTCTTTTAAAAAATCTATAATATTATTATTTTTAAAGATTATAATCCCCTCTTAACTAAAAAATAGTATTTTATAAAAACTTATATTCTCTATTAAATTAAATTAAAAAATTATAAAGCCCTTAGTTTAAAGCGTAGCTATCTAAATTTAAATAGCAATAGTACTTAAAAAAGTATTAATTAAAATATTTATCTTAATTTAAACTATAATTAGTTTTTTTTAATTAAATTAGTAAGTAAATCTGTTTAAAAAAAGTAGCTTTTTTATTATTAAATAATTCCGTAGCTTACGAGTTTTAATAAATTATAAAAACTAGTTTAATAAATAGTTTATTTAAAATAAAAAGGTTAAGTTTATATAATTAAACGTCCTAAGGGGCACTAATAGTAATAAAAATAATATATTAATTATTTATATTTATAATCCGGGGTTATTAAAAATATAGTTCGTTAATTTTATTTATAATTTTAATAATTTATATTAATCTATTTACTCTAAGTAAAGTTTAAAAAAAAAAAGAAGAGCCGTTTTAATAACTAAAATATAGCTATTATCCTAATTAATATAATTTAAACCGTTCTTCTTAATCCCTACTAAGTATATAATTAAAGTTTTAATTAGACATTATATTAAGCCTATAGTAATACTAATTAAAATTATTAATAAATCTAGTTAAAAACTAGTTTTATAAGCGCCCTTAGTTTAATATATCCGTACCTCTAAATAGGTCTATTATTAAGTCTCTAGGCTATATTAATTAATAAGGAATAGTTTAGTTAAATAACTAGTTATATTTATTAAAACGTTTTATTAGTTCTAATCCTAACTTATTACTTATCTTCTTATACTATTATAGCGTTTTATATTTAAACCCGATTTAGTCTTAAGTATCCGCGTTCTCCTCTATTTTGTATTTTATTTACTTTTTTAAAGTCTATTATATCCCCCATTTTATTAAATAAAAAATCCTTTCCTATATATATTTACTATTATATTTTAATTATCTAATCGTTTTTCTTAAATTAAAATCTTATTACCCGTATTTATCTTAATTATTATACCGTTTTTTTTAATTAATTATTTAAAGTATTTCTAATTAAATTAAGTTTTCTTTTGCTTATTCTCTTATTTAATAAAAAAGAGATTTTTAAAAAAAGAAATTATTATAAACGTATAAAATATAAAAGACTCTCGTAATACGGTACTTTAAAAAAACTACTAATATTTATAAAAATAATATAAAATACCTCTTTTAATCGGGTTAATACGGCCTTAATTAACAGAGTTATAACTAAAAAAAAAAGATAGTATTAACTAGATTAAAAAAATAAACTTCCTAATTATTTTATATTATTACGTTTAAAAATAAATTATTAAAAAGGCTCTAGTTCGATCTTAAAAAATATATATATAATTAAAATGAAAATTTACGCTATTTAACTCCCTATTTCTAATTAGGGCCCTTCTCTTTATATTTTACTCCGATTAGCCCTCTTATAAATACCTATACTTAATTAGTTTTAAAAAAAAACTATTAAAACTAATCGCCCTACCCTATTTTATTATATTTTTATTTACTTAATTATTATACTATAGGGATTACGTAAGTACTTACGTTAATTAGTTATTAAATATAAAAAAGTATATTAATCTAATTATAAAAAGCCTTTAGGGCTTAAATATTATTAACGAATATTCTCTCTAAATACTTAAGAGCTTATTTTAAATCGTATTAATAAATTATATTATCCTACTAGTTAATAATTATCCCTATAAAATAGCCTAGATTATTAGTATAGAAAAAGAAAATTACTAAGTATATTAAAGTCCTAATTTTTTATATAGTTTTTTAAGTTTAAAGGTTTAGGGTAGGGGTTTTATTTAGTTTAAAAGTACTCTCTTATCCCTCTTTAATTATAACTATATTACGTATTAGGGTAAGGTTTTATATTATAACTTTTATTATAAATCCGATCTTGTATTTTTAAATTTAATTTTTATATAATAAGCGTTTTTAAAAGTTATAATAATTAGTTAGGACCTTTATTATTTTATAATAGTCCTAACCTATTTAAGTTTTTTAATTTTTTAAACCCTTAAAAGCTTCGGAGCGCTAATTAAAAAAAGAAAGTATATTTCTTATACTAAGCTATTTAGAATAATTAAATTTAAAAAGGGTTAGGATTATTTAAAAAAAGCTAGTTTAATTAAGTACTAAGCTTAGGTAATAGTTAATATATACTTTATATTAATAGTTCGTATTAAAATTAATGAACTAAGAGTTCTTAATATCTATAATAATTCTAAAGTTAATCTCGTTAAAAATAATATATCTATTTAAATCCTATTTTTTTAGTTAGTATTTAATATCGTTTTTAAAGCCTTTTATTATAATCGGACCCTAAATTCGCACTACGTCCTTTTTATTATTTAGTTTAAAAAAAAAAATAAAAAGTAAAGAGATTATTATAAATAGTTAAGTTAGTATTTATATAGTAAATTAAGAAATAAAAATTAAGGGAAGTTTAATTAGTAATAGTTATAGGGAAGTAGTATTTTAAATTTAAAAATATAAGAGAAGGTTAAAAAATATTTAAGTTAAAAACGGCTATTTAATAATAATAATAGTAATTAAAGAGGGAAAAAAGAAAAGTTAGGTAGCTAAGTAAAAAGCTACTTTTTTATACTAATTACGAAGTAGCTTCTATTAATTAAAAAAAAAAAGCGCTAAATTATAAATAATAAAAAGGCCCTGATTTATAATTTACTCTTTCCTCTCTTTATATAGTAATTATAATTTAGTATTAATTAGTTAAGAAGTTTATAATACTTTCTTTTTTAATACCCTAGGTTTAAGGGGGTATATAAAAGCCCTCCCCTAATCCCTCTATTCTTTTTTATTTCTTTTTTTAAATAATAACTTCTTAATTATAATTATCTCTTTTTACTTAGTCTCTTTTTATTATAGCTAGCTAGTCGTAGTAAGTATATTAGTAAAAGTTAAGGCTACGAATACTAAATAAATAGTATCGTAGTTATAAATAGCTTCCTTAAAGCTATATTTATAAATTATAAAATAAATAAAGCTTTAGTAATTAATTATAGTCTTTATTAAAAGAGGTTTCTTAGTAAAAATAGCTAAAAGTAATTATAAGATCTAATACTAAGTTAATTATTAAAAAAACTATAGAAGTCTATCCTTAAGCCTAGCTTAAGTCCATCCTATATATAAGTCCGACTATAAATATATCTTTTATTAATAATTACTCTTATTTATTAAATAATTACTTAGTAAATATTAATAAGCGCTTACTTAAAATAATTATAGTAATTACTTTATTATATAATTACCGTTTTTTATTTATATATAACTTATTTATAGTTCTTCCGTTTTATAAAAGTTATTTTATATTCTTATATTTTTATATATATAATATATTATAGCCGCTATAAGCCTACGGGGCGGGCCCTAGTCTTAGTTATATATATTAAGTTATAATATTAAGTCTCCTTTTTAAAAGTCTTATTCTTATAAACCTATAAATAAGTCGTTATAACCTAGGTTAAGGCTCGTTAAATAGTTCTTTTAAAAATACTAAAATATCTACTAAATCTTTAATATATTATTATTTAAAACTTATTTTTAAAATTAAAAAGTAAGGATTTAAAATCGTAATATCTTACTTATTTTATTACTTATTAGAATAAAAATATAAAATACTAAAAAGTAAATTAAAATATTATAAATATACGTATCGTAATCGTTCTTACGACGTAACTATTAATATTATATATAATTATAAGTTTTTTTTTTTTTATTAGTATTTTTTATACTAATTATATTTATAATAAATTATTTTTTATTTAAAACTAATAGGCTAGAGTATAAAAAAAAAATAAAAGAGCTTTTTTTTTAAAAATGGGTAAAGGCCTTGTGCTATGTATAGGCTAAAATAGATAAGTCCTTATTAAAATTAGATTGCCTTTAGAAAAAAAAAAGAATAGTATTTAAAAAAAGAAAAGTAATCCCTAATTTTTCTAATATTATTAATAAGGATAATTTAGCCGCTGTGCGGGAGGTATAGTTTAGTAATACTTTTAGAATAATTAACTAGGATATTATAATAGCTAGGAGTTTTAGTTTTAATTTTAATTTTAGTATTTTAAAAGGGATTTTTAAAAGTTCTAGAAGTTTATAATAAGTTCTTATATATTTTTTTTATATCCATAGCCCTTCTATTTAATAAAGAATTCTTATATTCTATTCCTAATTTTATAATTAATAATTCGTTTAACTTCGTATTTTAGTTAATTTAGTTTAATAATAATATAATCTTCTATATATAAACTTCTTAGTATAGATTTAAATAATAAAATATAAAAAACGGGATAATATTATATTATATTTAATAATCTTAGTTCGTAGTTAACTAATAAGACTTTTTTAATAATTTTAAAAAGTCTAAGTTTTTTATAATCTAATTTATTACTTAGTCGTTTTGTTTTAATATTATAATAAAGGAGATAAGCGCTATCCCCTTTTTTTAAAAATAGTCCTCTAATCTTTAATTTATCCGCATTTTTCTTTATATATTATTATATAAACTCGAGGTTTAGTAAAACTTATTTATAAATCTTTTTAAGTTTACTTATGTTTATTATAGTTTTTATAGTTTATAGTCCTTATTATACTTTTTTATATACTATTAACTAGAATCTATAATTAAAATAAAACGGGGATTTTTTTATATTTTTACTAACTATATTATTATATATAAACTAGGCTATTAATAAAAGTACTACTTAATTATCCTAATTATAGTTTATATAATAATAAAATTATATTTTAAAAATCTAATTAATCCTTTCTATTTATCTATCGGTTTATAGATAAAATAATATTAATAGTTTATAATTTATACCGAGTTATAAAATTAGAAATTTCTAAAACTTCGAAATAAATAGCTTATTTCTATTAAAGATAATTTCTTTTAATAAGCCGTAGTTTAAAAATATAACTTTAATAAATATATATACTAGGTCTTTTATAGTACTTAATTCCTTATAAAAAATAAAATATACGAACTTAGTAAGTCGGTTAACTATAACTAAGATATTATTATACTATACTTTAATAAATAGTTCCCTAAACTTTAGTAGTTTAATAATAAAGTCCTATATAATTAAATACTATACTCCTATTAGTAATTATAATAGTTATAGCTCGCTATAAAGCTTATATAAACTATTCTTATTTTTTTATAAATTGCGTAGTCCTTAATTATTTCTACAATTTTAGCGTATATAGCGGATTTATTATAATACTAATAAATCCGTTTTTACGTTTTAATAACTCCTTAATAACCGTATATTAGTATATTATAAATTTTTATAATAAGTTTAGGGGTTATTTTTTTAATTAGGCTAATATTAATCTTTCTAATTATTATAAGGAGCTTTGTAATTAGTATAAAGCTACCGTTTTTCTCTTATTTAAAAATAACTTATATTTTTTTAGGGACTATAACTTCGTAATTAGGTCTTTTATTAAAAGTATTTACTTTACTATTTTTTAAACTTTTCTAATAAATAATTCGGAAGTTATATTTAAATAAGAATTCGCTCTATTTAACTTATTATTTATTTAAATTCTTATTCGTTATAAAGTTTATAAAGTTCTTATAGTTTATATAAACCGTAACTTCGTACTTAGTTCTAGATAATTATAGTCTTTATTTTTAAAATACTTTAATAATTACTATTAGTTCTTTATTATAAATTTATTAATTTAATTTTATTTTATAAAATACTTTAAAATAAAAGTAATATAAGTAAAGCTTTTTTTATTTATCTTATTATTTTAGAACCGCTCTTATAATAAAGTTTAAAGCGTCGGTTTTAACTTTAAAAGGTTTTTAGGAGTTTAAGATTATAATAACTAGTTTAAAAACGACTATATTCTTAACTTTAATAAATACTTCTTTATACTTAAAGTTTTAAATAAATAGGTTATCTTTTTATATTAGATTATTAAGAAGTCTAACTATATTAATATAGTCCTTAAAAAATTGTTAATAAAAGTTAACAAATCCTAAAAATCCTTATATATCCTTAACGTTTTATAATATAAGCCAGTCCCTAACTACTTCTACTTTTAATACTTATATATAAATTTATCTTAATATAATAATATATTTAAAAAAGTCTACTTTCTATATATAAAACTCGTACTTAGAGGGTTTAGTATATAGTTTAGTATTTTAAAACTTTTAAAATACTATATAAATATACTTCTTATATATTTCGAAGTCAAAAGAGAAAATAAGGATATTATTAATATAAATAATAATAAAAATATTAATATACTCCTAAAGTACGTAGTTAACTATTATTTAAAAAGTTACTAAAGTATTAATAAATCTAAAGGGTATAACGAGGTACTTAAAAAGTCCTCTACGAGTTTAAAATACCGTTTTTTACTTATCTCCTTTTTTAATTCGAATCTAATTAAATACTTCTTTAAAATCTATAGTAATAAACTAATTAGCTCTATAAAATAAATCTCTAAGCTTAGTAATAAGTAGTAAGAAATAATAATTCTTTTTTATAATTTTATTAAGTTTTTTATAATTAATAATAAGTTTTAATTTTTTACCCTTTTTTAATATAAAAAATAAGGGGAATTCTATAAAAGAATTCAATAGTTAAATATATCCTTTTTTAAGCTTCTTATTAATATATTCGTGAAAATATTCTTATTCTTCTTAATTTATTAAATATATTAAGTAGAACCTAGGTTATATTCCTTTTTTAAGTTCGATCTCTATATCCTAACTACTATATTCTAATAATCCTATTTCTTTAAGTTTTATAAATAGTTTTATATATATTTAGTACTCCTTAGGTATAATTTAAAGTCGTTACGATCCTTAATTATTAATACTATATACGAACTTCTTAAAGCTTTTTACCGTTTTAATAAAAACTATATATCGTATTTATTTTCGTTTTTTAAGAATTACTAAAAATCCATTTAAACCCTTTTTCTTTTTAAATTATTTAGTAACTAAATTTTCCTAGAGGACCTAGTTAGTAATCTAATTTATTTATAAGTTATATTTTTATAACTACGAGATTCTTAGGATAATATTAATATTTCTAATCTCTATAATATCGTATTATAATTATTCTAACTAATTATTAATATATATTAAGAAGTATATAATTTCTTAATTAATATATCTATAATTATAATTAACTCGTTCTCTTTTTACCGTTTATAATTAATATAAATTATCTTTCTATACTTATAATAAGTTAAGTTTATTTACTATTCTTAATAAAATATAAATTTCTTATGCGCTATTATTAATAATAATATTTAATCCTCGTCTATAAATATTAAAATTAACTCGTAAGTATACGTCGTTACGTTATCTAATTATATATAAAAACTTTTTTTCTATTTTCGCTTTTTATTATTCTTTTATAATTAGCTTTCTTAGTTTTTTATTATTTATTTTTTTAAATAGTTCTTTTATTTATATCTCTCTTAGCGTTCCCTCTATACCTTAGCCTTTTTAATATAATAAATTTAATATTAGTTATATTTATAGTCTTCCTATTCTATATACTTATTATTAAAATACTTTATAAAAAAGCTAAGGTCTAGGCTAAATATTATTTTATTACTATTATTAAAGCCTAGTAGTATTTAACTAAGTAATTAATTTTTTATATAAATATCTTTAATAAGCTTATTATTATATCTTTGTAAATAAAAGCGACTATTTTATTTATATACAAAGTACTAAAAGTATTTATTATCTAAGCACTCTACTTAAAATAACTCTTTATAAAAAAGGTCTTCGGAGTTAAATAAAGAGTAATTTTTATTTATATAAGAGGTTATTATAACCTTCTTATGTTCTTTAGTTCTATAAAACTAAACGTTTTAGTTATTTTTAAATAGATAAATATATTTATACCGTAATTCGTTATTATCCTCTTTAAAATTAATATTATTAACGCTAAGTAGTACTTTATAATTAATTTCTATTTAAATATATCATTAGGTAATATTACGAAGTTTGTCCGAATTATAAAGTAATTTTATTTTATTAAAATAAAAAGAACTAGTTCTTATTTTAATATTTTTTTTTTCCTTAAAGTTAAAGTTAATTTTTTTTTCCTTTATAACTCCGAAATTAAGAACCGGTTTTTTAATTATTTCGATCTTATTTTTATATAAAAGTTCCTCGAGCTATTCTTTAACCTTATAAATAAATGTTTTATTAATATTTACCCGTTATATTATATAAATAGACTTAGTTAGGATTTTATCTTAATCGAGCTCTTTTTTAAGCTTAATAAATTATTCTTAGTTTATATAGTTTCGTCGCGCTATATAAACGAGGTTACTTATAATTTCTTTAGTATCGGGTCCTCTTTTTTTAAATTTAAAAAGTTATTCCTTTATACTAAGTAGGAGTCTTTATTTAATTCGTTTTTTAAAAAAATAAAATATATTTTTTATAATAGGGTCTGTTTTAGCCTTCTTTTTTATATTTTTATAAATCTAAAAGAGTATAATAACGTATTTAATATTATTTTTTTTTAAAAATATAAGGTTAGTAAGCGAGTATCTTTACTTCTTTTATTATTATTACTAAGGTTTTAATAAGAAGTAGTATAGTATTATACCCTAATTATCTATCGTTCTTAAGTTATTTTAAGTACTATCCTATTTATTCTTTACTATTTTAATAAGTAAAATAGTTATTATCGTAATAAGCTATTTATAAGAGTTATTTATAAGGGACTTCTTTATTTATAATATTAGCTCGTTTTTTTAAAACCGGTTAGTATTAAATATGCTTAAGTTATTAGTAGTTTCTAACTATATATCCTAGCTTATTGTAATTATAGTACTTAAAGTCCTTTTTTTATTATAGTTCTTTATATTTAATAATACTAAGATCTATAAGTCCTCTATACTATCTATAAGCAGTATTTTATTAATTATTATTTTAGTTATTATAAGGTTATTAGTTTATTTAAAAACTGCGCTAGGGTTATTATTAGTACTTATATCCTAAATTAAGTTCTTATTTACGTTCTTTTTTTTTTTTTTTTTTTTATTAAGTTAGTTATTAAGCTTAATAACGAGCTCGCTATATTAGAAGAAGTTATTAGGTTTATTAAATCGGATTAGTTCGTTTTTAACTTCGTCTTTTAGTCCTTAATAAAATATAAATATTTTAATATTATCTATAAGGTCTAGCTAAATATTAAAGTATCTAAACTTAGTAAAGTATTCCTTTATTAACTTAGTTTATTATAACTACGTAAGGTTATATTTAGCTTATTATTTCTCATTAAAATTTTAAAATAAAAATCTAAGAGCTTTTTTAAACCTATTAAAACTATAATAAGTATTATATACTTTAATAAAGTATTTATTAAACGTTTCTTTATTAAAATATTCTTCTTAAATTAGTTTAAACTATTTAAAAGCTCGTCTTTTAAAAAAGCTAGTAGCGTATATAACTTTTTTAGTTTTATTAATAAAATCCCTATAATAAAAGTTCTAATAGTTCTTAACTTAGATTAAAAATCCCTTAAGGGTTCTTAAGATATTATTATAAATAACTAGCGTATTAAACTTAAGTTTTTATTATTCTTTTTAAAGAGGAGTAGTAACGATATTAATAGCTCCTTAAAGCGTATTAACTTATTAAGTTAAGTATTTAGCCTCCCTAGTCTTAATCTCTAAGTAGCTCATAACTTTATTAAATATAGCTTATATTTAAATAAATTTTCGTCGTTTTTCTTAAAACGTCTTTATATAATAATATAAATTTCTAAAGTAAAATTAAGTTTTTTTTTAAAATCTTTAGTATTTTTTATTTTTTTATCTAAGCTTTTAAAAAGGGTAAGTCCTTTACCTTTAGGGCTAGTTAAGGAAATAAATAGAGTTATTTTAAAAAATATCGTTCGTACTATTTAATTAGTTTTTATAAAATAAACTTACTAAATAAGAGTAATTAAAGTATTATAGCTAATTAATCGTAATAAGTATATTAATAAAAATTAAAGCTACGAATACTAAATAAATAGTATTATAATTATAAATAGCTTTTTTAAAACTATATTTATAAGTTATAAAGTAAATAAGGCTTCGGTAATTAATCGTAGTTTTTATTAAAAGAGGTTTTTTAATAAAAATAACTAAAAGCGATCGTAAGATCTAATACTAATTTAATTATTAAAAAAGTTATAAAAGTCTATTCTTAAGCCCAGCTTAGGTCTATCCTATATATAAGTCCGACCGTAAATATATCCTTTATTAATAATTACTCTTATTTATTAAATAATCGCTTAGTAAATATTAATAAGCGCTTATTTAAAATAATTATAATAATTACTTTATTATATAATTACCGTTTCTTATTTATATATAACTTATTTATAGTTCTTCTGTTTTATAAGAGTTATCCTATATTCTTATACTCTTATATATATAATATATTATAACCGCTATAAGCTTACGGGGCGGGCCCTAGTCTTAGTTATATATATTAAGTCGTAATACTTTTTTTCTTTTAATAATATAATTTACTTACTTATTATATTTAATACTTCGGTTATTAATAACGTATATTAGATTATTAAAACTACTTATTATAACGTCCGGCCTTAGTAATATTCTTTTTCTATTTTTAAAAAAGCTTATTTTTAAAAAACTTAGGGCTATAAGTTCTAAGAGGTTAATAAAAAATAAATTATAATAAGCGCTATTTTATTTATTTTTTTTAATCATAATCCTAATTTAACGTTCCTCTTTTTTAGATTTTTAAAACTATTAATTAATTAACTCTTTTTAAATTAACTAAAGAGCTTTATATTAAATTTTATATCGTAAATCCTTAATTTAATAAGTATACTAAAAGATAAATAGCTTAGAAGTTTTAATAGTTAATTACGAATTAAAATATTATTAAGAAGTACGTTAGTAAATTAGATATTATAAATAGATCGTTTTATAGAGCTATTGGGTTTTTATTAATTATAATTATATTAGTTATTTTGGCCCTCTATTTTAGTAATTAAATAAACGAACCCTTATTATTAATTCTTTACTTATTTAAGCTTATAGCGTTTAGAATATTATATTTTATAATTATTACGCGCGGTTTTTTTTTAAAAATATATTAGTTTTAATATTAAAAAAGTAATTAAAAAAATAATCCGTTATTTTAAGTACGTTTTGTTACTAAATTATTTTAATAATTAATATAATAATTATATATATTCTAAAAATAAAAAATACTATTTTAAAAAAAGCTAAAGTTAATAAAATATTAAAAAGTCCGGGGCCGATTCTAAATAAGGCTATTATTATTATTATATAATAAGTAGTAATAGGGTAGTATTTCTAATCCTGGCTAATATTAAGAGAGTTAAGACTTTAATTTATATAGTTTCTAATTAAATTAAAATTATTAAAGCTGAAGAGGATAAATATAATTCTATTTTTAAAAACGCCCCTCTAATATACTTTATTAAGGATTATACATTTATAATTTATAAAAGTTATTAATATTTAAAAATAAAATAAGTAAAATAAGAGGCTATATAAACTAAGTTAGATTTTAAATAAGCTTAAATAAATAGGGAACTAAGCTTAAATACTTAAAAAAAGGGGTAGGGTTTTTTAATATAATTATATAATTAATAAATAGGGTCGTTAGGTTTTTAATTATAATAATTAAAAAATAATTCTTTTTTTCTTATTATCCCCTTATATTTTTATTTTAGATCTAAGTAAAGAGATAATTAGAGAATTAATAGGGTTCGGTAACTTTTTTATAAAATAAATATATAATAAATAAAGTTTTATAGTATATATTAAGGATCGGTAGTAATAAGGAGTAATTTACTTTTTTTAAGAGGCTTTTACTTATAATTAAGTTTACTTAATAAGTAATTAAGTATTTTTATCCTTAGAGTTTATTATATTATTATTATAGTTAAGAGGTAAAATTATAATATTAATTATATTATTTAGTAAAAATAAAAAGTTAGCTAAATTAAAAATAAAGTTATTATAAAAATTAGCCTTATTAAGTAATAAATAGAGGCCTTTTAGAGATTTTAAAAACTTTTTAAGTCGATTATTAATATAAATAGCCCCTATAATTAAGTTATTAATAAGCGTTTTTAATTAATATAACGATCCGTTCGGAGTAGCTAAGTAGATATAAAAAAGTCCTTATTAATAATAATTAAGTTTTTTAAAAATTAATATATTAATCTTTTATTAAATATTAAAAATAAGAACTAAATTATTAAGTTATAATTTTATTAATTAAAGGGAGTACGAGGAGTTAAATTAGTTATAGGTTTAGGCTTAGTATTAAGCGACTTTATTAACTATAACTTTTTAGTTATTTATTAAAAAAGTAAAAGCTTATAGTCGGGCTTAGACTTCTTAATCCGCTATATATATATTTTCCTAATTAAGTACTCTCTAAGTCGCTATTTTTTTTTTAATTAGGGTTATTATATAATAATTATAAATAAAATAGAATAGTATATAACTTAATAATACTTTAATAGTTATTCTATTTATAAAAAGGGCTATAATAAGTATAAGTTTAATATTTTTTTTTTCTTAATTGAACTAAATACGAAGTATATATATAATAAGTTAGTAACCCTTTTTAAAGAGCCCGTTAGTACGAGGGTTATAAGCTAATATAACCTTTTACTAAGTACTATATTATTAATTAAACTAAGTAATAGTACTTATATTTTCTTATCCCCCGTTAATAATTAGAGTACTATAAATCTTATAGTAATAAATAATATTTTCCTAAATAAACTTCGTAATATTTTTTAATATAGCGTTTATTATAATTCGTATTTTTAAGTATTTAATAAACTTATAACGCGCCTTAATAACTTTTTATTTATTTATATACTAAATATCTAAATAGATTTAAAAAAAAGGCTTATAAATTAAGACTATAAATATATAGGGGTTATTAAAATATTAAAATCTAGCCTTTTAATAAGCTTTATAAATCGTAATTAGCTCTTAAACTTAAGTATATATCCCTAATTAATAATATTATTTTATAAAATAGAAATAAGTAGCCTCTTATCTTCTATACCCGGACTTATTATATATTTCGTTAATTAAGTCTATTTAACAGTGCTTATTATTAATTACTTAAGTAAGTTAAGGATAAGTCTTTATCTTTTATTAAAATAGAAGTTTATTTTATATAATAAATCGTATTACCGTTTATTTAAAATGTCTAAACTAATTAAAAAGTATACTAGCTAGCCTTTTTAAAATAAGAAAGAAATAAGTAATTTATTTTAAAAAATCCGACTATTATTTATTTAATACTAATAAATCGGCTAGAATATCTATTTCCTATATCTAATTAATAATAGTATTATTATAGCTATATATTATAATACAAAAGTTCTTCGTAATTCGTATCTATAAGACTTATATATTAATAAAGTTTTTAATATTCTTATTAAGCTTTACTTTAGCTAAGTTAAATTAACTAGGGGTTTTTTTTAAAAAACTATTTACTATAATATTCTTTTTTTTATTAATATACTTAATTTTAAAGTTAAAAAATCTAATTTAGGAAAACTAGCGTATTATTATTACTAATAATAAGTTATTTATAATACTATTAATCTAAATAACTAGGACCCGGGTATTAGTTTTTAATAAGAAATTAATCTTAAATAAATAATTATAAAAACGCTTTAAGCTTATTAAAACGCTTCGTATTTCGAGCTTATTAAAATTATAATTAAGCTCTAGTCCGCGCTATATCCCGCTCTTATATTAAGTAATAATATATTTATTATTAATAATTTAATTAAATATATTACCCTATTTTTTAATACTAGCGTTTATTATAAAAATAATCCGTTTAGCTTCGGTATTATAATTTAATAAAACTAAAATATGGGTTATAATAATTACCTCCTTAAGTATTTTTATAACCTTAATTTATAATACTCCCTATTTAAAAAATTAGTTCTTACTAAATAGGGAGTATAACGGGGCTATTATAAAAAAAATTACTTAATTTAATAATAATAAAAGGTAATAATACTAAGAAACGATCTAATTTTTAAAACGTTTAAGTATTTTATTTATTTAAGGATTTTAAAAACTTTAGTTTAATTAGGCCGTTTTTTTTTTATTTTATAGCAGTAGCTTATAATAATTATAAATAGCTAGTATTATTATAACTTTGCTTTAGAAATAGTATAGCTAGCTAGCTTAATATTAACTAAGACCTAATTAATATTTTAAAAATACTTATAAACGAATTATTAAATCCTAAAATAGTTAGTTAAGTACTTATTATTATAATAAGATTGTGGGCTTTTAACTACGATATTATTAATAAAAATATTATAGTATTTTAAAATTAAGTTATAAAGGATGTAAGTTATAATTTAATAAAACTAAGCTACTAAATTTATTACTTCTTATAAGAGGATATAGTATTTATATAGCCTAAGTAAAATTAAAAAAGTTATTAAATCGTAGCTCTTTTTATTTAAAAAGATTTAATTATAGTTAAAAAAGAAATTTAGGAGGGAAATAAGCTAATTTATAATAAATTCTTTTAAAAACTTATTAATATTAAGTAGTTACTAAGCGTCCTAAAGGGTAATTGTATTAATTTTTATTATTAAGTTAATTAGCTAAAAACTATTGTCTTTTTTTATTATTAAAAACTAGGGGTTCTAATATGTAATATAGCTTTTTTTAATAATACCTCGGGTAATACGTTCTTAAATTACTTTAAAAACTTTTAATAATAAAACCTTTAAAATAAGGATATTTTTTACTTATTAAGCTTTATAAAGTATTATTTTAATTAATTATAATAATATAATTATAAAGTTAAAACGGCCGTATTTAAGAAAGTCCTATACTAATACCTTTTCTTAATTAAGGAGTATTTACTTAAAGAAATCTTATTTACAAAGTAAAAAATAGTTATAATTTTTAAAAATAGTTTAGAGTTAATCGTTCGTTAATTTAGTACTTAGTTTTATATTAAAGAACTTAAATATAATAATATTCTTATAGGGGCCCGATCGGTTTCGTAACTTATTTTTAATCTCCTCGAGCTTTTTAAGTTTTTAATAAGGATTATTATTAAGTATTAACTTATTAAAGAGCGTATTATTAACTAATTAAACTTTTTAATTTTTTTTTTTATATATTATATTAACTTTAGTAATATAGGGAATTTTATAAAAAGCTTTTTTCACCGCTTTATATAATTTTAATACTTTTTATTTTAGCTTTTTAATTTGTTATTTAATATATAATTCTTTTTATTAAAAAATAGGCGTTTTTATTAAAAAACGTAAATCGTCTTAATTAGCTAATTTATTTAGCTTATTTCTAGCCTTATTCTAAGTAGTTACTATTATTTTCCTAATTTATATAATTTAAAACTAAATTATATAGAGCGCAATTATAATTATAATTTAGTTAGCTTAGTTTTAGTTTAAAACTATTATAATATATTTATTTTTTTCTAATTTAGATTTTAAATAGAAGTTATTAAAACTAATAATATTCCTAGTTATACTATTAATATTTAATTTTCTAATTTAAAAACTTCCTTTATATACTACTTAAGCTAGGGTAAAATATCCTTTACGTTTTAAAACCCGTTTATTTTAATTATCCTTACTAAGATCTTTAGCCTCGCATTTTTAATATAAATTAGAGTAGTAATTATTAACTTATTATATTTAAAAAATAGCTTAGTATTTTATATAAATAGGAGACTTAGTAATAACGGATCGGAGGTCTTTTACTTATCCTTAATAAAAAAATAAGTAGTTATTTTAAACTTATTAATTTATACGTTTATAAAGTAGAAACTATTAAAAGCTATTTAGCTAGTTAGATTATATTTAAACGTCTATATTTAAAGCTTTATTATTATATAAGAAATACTAGCTTTTTTAACGTATTATTTTAAAAAGATATTAACTTATACCCTAGTATTTAGGATCGTAATAATTATCGAACCCTTATTATCCTAATTTATATTAAATATCTAGATTTTTAATTATAAATAAGCGTTTAAAATTTTAAAAATTAAAATTTTAAAACTTAAATTAGCGCCTCTAATTTTATTAATCTTAATTATATAGCTCGGTTTTAAAAAGAGGTTCTTATTATACTTATTAAAAAGATTTTTAATATCCTTTTATTATTATCTATTTTTTACTAAGTTAATTAAGGATTTCGGAGTTTTTAATAAGATTTTATTAATATTAAAATACCTTTAATTATATATTAAAATTACTATTATTATAATATATTTTAATATAATTTTTTATAAAAGGTTTATAAAAAGCGAGATTAGAGTTTTAAATCTCTTTTTTATTAGCTTTTTAACCTCTACCCTAAGGTTAAAAATATGGGGCTAATTTATAGTTATCGTTTTCTAAGTCTTATAAAAAAGAAGCTTTTAAATTCCCTAAGTACTAATATTAGAGGTACTAATTAGAACTTTAATAAGCTAGGGCTTAGAAATAGATTTAAAAATTACGTTTTTTATTATTTTAAAAACCTCGTTATTATTATTAATTTTTATAATTTCTTTCTTTTAATTAAAAAAAGAAACCGTTTTTTTTTTAAGTTATAAAGGCTAGTTTAGGCTATTAATCCTATACGTTTTTTTTAAAATAAAGTTTAGTTATTAAAGTACGGTTTTTAAGGAGTCTTTTTTTATAAATAGTATAAATATTTACTTAGTTATAATAGTTTAAATTAAGTTATATTATATAAACGTATTTAATTATATTTATAAAATTAGTTAAAAGGAGTATAAGCATAGTTTATTAAAGTAGTTTAATTTAGTAGTTTAGAATTTACTTAGTTAAGAGCTTAGTATTTTCTTTAGTTAATATATTTACTATATAAAAAAAGAGGGTAATACGATTAGCAATTATATACTTTTTTTTGTTTTTAATTATAATAAAGGGGATATTATTTATAAGTTTATAACCGTTATACTTTTTATAATACTAAGCTCCCTAAGCTAAAATAATAAAATAAGTATTTTTATTAAGAGTATACTAATTGTAATCCCTAATAATTTAGTAGTATTAACTTTAGTAATATTAATAGCGATTTTTAGGTTCTATAATTAGGGGCCGATTAAAATATATAGTACTTATATTAAATATATAAGTAGGGCTTTGAGAATAAATACTATTTTAATAAATTTTTAGCTTATTTATTTTATTAGCTAGGTTAAAATTAGTAATATTATTAATAATTATTTAGGTAACTTAAACCTCTATTATTAATTAGCGATATTACTAGCGGTTCGGATATTAATATTAAATATTATTATACGCTTAAAGAGTAGGGGGCTACGGTAAGGGCTCGGGTTAACTTTAGCTATTTATAAAAAATAAACTATACTCTTTTTTATACGTAATTATATTAAAAAATCTTATTTTAAACCTCGCATATTTTATTAATTTAATAAAGCTATTTAGAGTAACCCTAACTTCTTTTATTACTTTTTTTATAATATTAGTATAGAACTACTTATATACGGCCTTAATTAGGCTCTAATTAGTTATAATATAAAGGTTTTATTATTTAATAAGGGTAATTATATTATTAATTTTAATAAATAGTACTTAAATAGAGTTTAAATTAGAAAATAAAATAAGTAATCCCTTAGTAACTTTTTTAATTTATTTTTTTTTATTTAAAAAGCGGTTAGTATCCTATTTTTTATACTTTTTTAAAAAAAAATCCTTAGCTTAGGCCTAAGGTAGTCCTCTAATCGTATTTTTAATTAAAGTTTAATAATCTCTTTTTATAATATATATAATAAGTTTACTTTTAAATCGGTCCGGGACCCTACTGATTTTATACTAATCCTCGAACGTTTTTAAAACATTTACGATATTATTATTTTTAAAAATTATAATCCCTTCTTAACTAGGGAATAGTATTTTATAAAAACCTATATTTTTTATTAAATTAAACTAAGGAATTATAAAGCCCTTAGTTTAAAATATAGCTATTTAAATCTAAGTAATAATAGTACTTAGGAAAGTATTAATTAAAATATTTATCTTAACTTAAGCTATAACTAGCTTTTTTTAATTAAATTAGTAAATAAATTTATTAAAAAAAGTAACCTTTTTATTATTTAATAATTTTATATAGTAGTTTTTTTTCCGGCTTTATAAGCACAAAAGATCGACCTTAACGGGATCACGCTTTCAAAGGAAATTATATAATATAATATACTTTTTAACTATACAATACGCACAATATATCCTAAGTACGCACTTAACATAATATAATAATTTTAATATAAAAATTACTATTTAATTCGGGATAAGTAAACTACCTTACGGTAGCGCTAACTAGAAAAGTCAATAATAAAAGTCGGCCATAATAATTAGCTATAATAGTTAGTTATAATAGTTAGCTATAATAGTTAAAAGCGGCCTTCCTTAACTACAGAAGTTCTAAACTTTAATAGTAACGTAGAGGTTTTTAGAAAAAGGGCTAAATGGGCTAATATCTACTACTTTTTAGAGCTCGTAAAGATTCTTTCTATCCTTATTACTTCTAATATCGCCTAAAGCTACTCTCTATTTAAACTAAACAAATCTACTAAATAAATCTACTAAATAAATCTACTAAATAAATCTACTAAACAAATCTACTAAACAAACCTATTAATATATAAACTACTACCTCGATAAGAACCTACTCCAAAAATACCCGTTAATAAGTCTACCCCTCTCGGGCTAGGCACCCTCTTCAGCTAGCTCGACGCTATAGTTATTATAACTAACATAAATACGCCTAAAAAGTAGTAAAGTACCTTCCGGGGGTACGGAATTTAGCTAGGTAATATTATAAGCGCCGTAAATAACCGGGCTAATACGGATACTAAGATTTAATATATTAACGCCGGCCTAGTTATAATAACTATGATAAACGGGCTAGAGGTATATAAAGTTAGGGTAATAAGCCGGCGCCTTAAATAGCTCTTATAGGACCCCCTAGGTAATAATAATACTTATATAAAAAAATAGATTATACTAAACTTAGCTACTTACGCGGGCTAGTACTAAGAGGTCCTATACGTATTAAAATAAATAAAACTCGCCCTATAAATAGCTAAAAGCGGCAAAAAGTTAGGAATTAATAAAAAGGAGATAATAGTCGAGTTAGTTAATTACTATTTTAATTAGTAATTAAGTATAGAGCGCAATATACCCAGTTTTCCCTAATACGTAATACACGGTACGGCCCCAGCAGATTACTCCGTTAGGGGGATTTAATAATTTTATAATTTATAAGTTTTAATAAATTATAAAAGCTAGTTTAGTAAATAGTTTATTTAAAATAGAAAGGTTAGGTTTATATAATTAAACGTTTTAAAGGGCGCTAATAATAATAAAAATAATATATTAATTATTTATATTTATAATTTAAAGTTATTAAAAATATAGTTTATTAATTTTATTTATAATTTCGATAGTTTTATATTAGTTTATTTATTTTAAGTAAAGTTTAAAAAGGGAAAAGAAGAGCCGTTTTAATAACTAGAATATAGCTATTATTTTAATTAACATAATTTAAACCGTTCTTTTTAATTCTTATTAAGTATATAACTAAAGTTTTAATTAAATATCGTATTAAGCCTATAATAATACTAATTAAAATTATTAATAGGTCTAGTTAAAAACTAGTTTTATAAGTACCCTTAGTTTAATATATCCATATTTTTAAATAAGTTTATTATTAAATCTCTAAGCTATATTAATTAATAAAGAATAGTCTAGTTAAATAACTAATTATACTTATTAAAACGTTTTATTTATTCTAATCCTAACTTATTATTTATTTTATTATATTATTATAGCGTTTTATATTTAGGCCCGATCTAGTCTTAAGTATTTACGTTCTTTTTTATTTTTTATTTTATTCGTTTCTTAAGGTCTATTATATCTCCCGTTTTACTAAATAAAAAGTCCTTTTTTATACGTCTTTATTATTATATTTTAATTATTTAGTTACTTTTTTTAAATTAGAGTTTTATTACCTATATTTATTTTAATTATTATACTATTTCTTTTAATTAATTATTTAAAATATTTCTAATTAAATCGAGTTTTTTTTTACTTATTTTCTTATTTAATAAAAAAAGGATTTTTAAAAAGGGAAACTATTAAAAACGTATAGAATATAGAGGACTCTCGTAATATAATACCTTAAAAAAATTATTAATACTTATAAAAATAATATAAAATACCTCTTTTAATTAGGTTAATACGGCTTTAATTAATAAAGTTAAAATTAAAAAAAGAGGATAATATTAACTAAATTAAAAAGGTAAACTTCTTAATTATTTTATATTATTATATTTAAAAATAAATTATTAAAAAAGCTCTAGTTCGATTTTAAAAAAGTATATATATAATTAAAATAAAAATCCGCGCTATTAAACTCCCTATTTCTAATCGGGGCCTTTTTCCTTATATTTTTTTCTAATTAGCCCTCTCGTAAATACTTATACTTAATTAATTTTAAAAAAGAACTACTAGGACTAATCGCCCCACCCTATTTTAGTATATAATATAGAATTTAGCTATTTATATAGGTTAGTATAAAGAGGTTTTATATATATTAAAATAAGTATAGCTCGCTCTCTAAATAGCTAGAACTTAGAGAACTGCGGGAAAAGGTTAGGAGCTATTAATAAAAAAAAAAATAGTTAAGTTAGTTAATTTTAATTAGTAATTAGGTATAGAGCGCAATATACTTAGTTTTCCTTAATACGTAATATATAGTACGGCCCCGGCGAATTACTCTATCGGAGGGAAAGCTTTATTTATATTATTTTTATTTTAAAGTATTTTATAGAATAGAATTAAATTAGTAAATCTATAATAAAGAACTAATAATAATTATTAAAGTATTTTAAAAATAGAGATTATAATTATTTAGAACTAAATACGAAGTTATAGTTTATATAAACTATAAGAACTTTATAAACTTTATAATAAATAAGAACTTAAATAAATAATAAGTTAAATAGAGCGAATTCTTATTTAAATATAATTTCTAAATTATTTATTAAAAAGGCTTAGAAAATAGTAAAATAAACGCTTTTAATAAAAAACCTAATTACGAAGTCGCAGTCCTTAAAAAAATATAAGTTATTTTTAAATAAGAAAAGGATCGTAGTTTTATATTAATTATAAAGCTTTTTATAATAGCTAAAAAGATTAATACTAGCCTAATTAAAAAAATAACCCCTAAGCTTATTATAGAAATTTATAGTATATTAGTATATAGTTACTAAGGAGTTATTAAAATATAAAAACGGATTTATTAATATTATAATAAATTTATTATATATACTAAAATTATAAAAGTAATTAAGGACTATATAATTTATAAAAAAAGGAAAAATAGCTTATATAAGCTTTATAATAAGCTATAACTATTATAACTATTAATAAAAATATAGTAATTAATTATATAAGATTTTATTATTAAACTATCAAAGTTTAAAAAACTATTTATTAAAGTATAATACGATAGTATTTTAGTTATAATTAATTAACTTGCTAAGTTCGTCTATTTTATTCCTTATAAAGAATTAAGTACTATAAAAAACCTAGTATATATATTTACTAAGGCTATACTTTCGAACTACGGTTTACTAAAAGAAATTATTTTTAATAGAAATAAGCTATTTATTTTGAAAGTTTAAAAATCTCTAATTTTATAACTTAGTATAAATTATAAACTATCGATATTATTTTATTTATAAACTAATAAATAAATAAAAAGAATTAATTAGATGTTTAAAATTTACTTACGTTATTATATAAACTATAATTAAGATAATTAAGTAGTACTTTTATTAATAACTTAGTTTATATAGTAGTTTTTTTCTAGCTTTATAAGTATAAAAGATCGACCTTAATAAAATTATGCTTTTAAAAAAGATTATATAATACGGTATACTTTTTAATTATATAATATACGTAATATACCCTAAGTACGCGCTTAATATAATATAGTGATTTTAATATAAAAACTACTATATAATTCGGGATAAGTAAGCTACCCTTTACGTAGTAGCGCTAGCTAAAAAGGTCGACAATAGAGGTTAGCTATAATAATTAGCTATAATAATTAGCTATAATAATTAGAGGCAGCCCTTAACTATAAAGGTTCTAAACTTTAATAACGACGTAGAGGTTTTTAAAAAAAAAGCTAAATAAGCTAATATTTACTACTTAGAACTTATAAAAATTCTTTCTATCCTTATTATTTTTAATATTACTTAAAGCTACTCTCTATTTAAACTAAATAAATTTATTAAATAAATTTATTAAATAAACTTATTAATATATAAACTACTACCTTAATAAGAACCTACTCTACTCTTAGTATATAGTTAGTAATTAATAAGCTAAAAATGCTTATTAATAAATCTACCCCTCTTAAACTAAGTACCCTCTTTAACTAGCTCGACGCTATAATTATTATAATTAATATAAATATACTTAAAAAGTAATAAAATACTTTTTAATAATATAGAATCTAGCTAAGTAATAGTACGAACGCTATAAATAGCCGGGCTAATATAGATATTAAGATTTTAAATATTAACGTTAGTTTAAAAATTATACTTTATAAAACTAGAAATCCCTTTAATATAGGTTATATTATAAATATAAAAGAATATATAAGGGGCCCCCTAACCCTTAATAAAAAGGAGTATATAATATAAAATCTAGCTATTTATATAGGCTAGTACTAAGAGGTTTTATATACGTTAGAGTAGGTATAGCTCGCCCTTTAAATAGCTAGAACTTAGAAAATTACGGGGGAAAGTTAAGAGCTATTTTAATTAGTAATTAAGTATAGAGCGTAATATACCTAGTTTTCCTTAATACGTAATATATAATACGGCCCCGGTAGATTACTCCGTCGGGGGGATAACTTAGTTTATATATAATAGTATAGTTAATAAAAATATAAAAAAATCCCTATTTTATTTTAATTACGGATTTTAGCTAATAATATATAAAGAAGTATAATAAGGATTATAAGCTATAAAAGTTATAATAAACATAAATAAACTTAAAAAAATCTATAAATAAGCTTTATTAAACCTCGAGTTCGTATAATAATATATAAAAAAAAACGTAAATAAATTAAAAATTAAAGAACTATTTTTAAAAAAGGAGGATAGTACTTATCTCTTTTATTATAATATTAAAATAAAACGACTAAGTAATAAATTAAATTATAAAAAACTTAAACTTTTTAAAATTATTAAAAAAGTCTTATTAATTAATTATAAATTAAGATTATTAAATATAATACGATACTACTCCGTTTTTTATATTTTATTACTTAAGCTTATATTAAGAAGTTTATATATAAAAAACTATATTATTATTAAACTAAACTAATAAAAATATAAAATTAAATAAATTATTAATTATAAAATAAAAAATAATAAAAAGGAATATTTTATTAAGAGAATTAATAAGGATATATAACGAATTAATACGGATACATAGTTCTTAGGGACGCATAATATTCTCTACCTCTAATTATTCTAAAAATTTATTATTAATATACTTAGATTCTATTATTTTTTTTTAAAGTACCTATCCCTTTTTATAATCTCTTTTATATAATTATATTTTAAGGGAGCTTTATTATAAAACTATAATTAATATATTTTATATTCTCTTTTTTTTAAAACTATACTAATTTATATATTATAAAATAGCTCCTTTAATAACTTACGTACCGAGCTTATATTACTAAGCTTAATTTAATAGCCTAAATAATTAAAACCGTTTTATAAAACGCTAACGCTTTAATAATAATAATATATTATTATCTCCTATTTTAAATAAAAACTATACTAATATTAGCTAGTTTTATAAAGTTAGTAATCCTTATATATATAATAACTTAATAAATAATATTTTACCTAAGCTATTATAAAAAACGTAATTATTATCTTATTATCTATATTAATATATTAGAATAGAACTTACCCTCTATTTTAATTAGAAATTCCTTAATAGAACCGATATTCTCTAGTTTTTTATTATTCCCTAATTTTTATTAATACGTAGTCCCCCCCTTTTTAATAAAAAGTCTTAACGGCTTATATTCTACTTTACGCACCGTTTTTTAAAAAGAATATAAACTACTTAGTATACTACCCTCCCCCGAATATTACTAAAGCCTAGTCCTTCTCCTTTTTATAATAAATCTTAATAACTAACCTAGCCTATAATAAAATAGTTTAATAATATTTTTTAGCTTATTATATAAGTTATTAAGATTAATAAAAAGTTAAAAATTAGCCTTATTTAATAATATAAATAAAGCTATTTATAATAAGAAACGTAAGGTTTTTAAATAAACCTATTACCCTATTTACTTTTATAATAAAACCCTTTTTTAAGTTTATTATTTTTTTAAACCGTAGCTTTTTATTATACTTAAAATAATAAATCGTCCTCCCCTTTTTTAAATAAAACCCTAAACTTACTAATTCTTAGTAACCTAAAACTAATAGTAAATACTTTTTTTAATTAAGTTAATATTTTTACTAAAACTAATAGCTTTAGTATTATAAAATATTATAAATATAAGTAAAATAAAAAGAATATTTAGTATATATTTTAATACGATTAATATAAATATTTTAAACTTAGTCGTAGTATAAGTTTAAAATAACGGAGATCTCGAAAATATAATTATAAATAGAAGTTAATTACTAAGGCTAAGGTTAAGGGATAATAGTTATTATAATAATATAAAGATCCCTAATATAGCTAATATAACTATAAGCCTAGTTTTAAAATATTTATATACTCTTTTTATTATAAACTTACCTAGCTAATTAAAAATATTATTAAAATTATAAATTAATAAATTAGGATTTAGGTACGTAATATATATATTATTATTTAAGAGTAGTTCTTAAAGTCCTTATTTATTTAGTAAGATATTTATAACGCTAGGGCTTATATAAACTAAAAGAAACTAGCTAAATACTTATTAATAGCGGCGTTAATTAAGCTATTTAATAAACGAGAGATCTTATATATTATTAAATAAGTAGTTAATAAGCTTAATTACTTAGTTAGGCTTATTTAGACTTTTTTTTATTATTTTTAAATATAAAAGCGGTTTTTTAAAGTAATTAGTTTTAATAATATATATAATATTAATCACTTTAAGCTCCCTCTTTTTTAAACTACTAAGTAGACCTATTTTAGGTCTATTTATAATATAATATTTAGTTTTATTAATAATAAGAGATTAAAAAGGTTTTAGTTCTTTTTAATAAATATCCGTTAACTAATTAAATAATACTTAATCTACTAGCTTTTTATTATTATTACTAATTATAATAAGTAAATAAAAACTATACTTAATAAGTAGTTTCCTAAAGTCTAATAATAACTCTATATTTATTATATTAACTTTAATATTATATTTAAAATTAAATAGAAGTAGATTAAGGACCCTAGTTATAATAGTAATAGTAATAAGTTTAATAATAATAATTATTAATTAATTACGTAAATAATAGCCGAGCTTAGTAACGAAAACTGCGCTTATATTAATATAATAATAAATTAAACTATTCCGTATACTTATTATGGGGTATTAATTATATAAAAGCTTATTATTTTTATTAAAACGAAGTATATTTTTAAAAAAGCTTAGACTAAGCTTTATAAAAAGTTTAATAATTAATACTTAATTCTCTAATACCTCTACGTAATATACTTACTTTTAAAAGTATAATAAGCCCGTTACTTTATTTAAAAATACTAGAACTTTAATACTTATATTACCTCTAATACTAAGTTAAGTAATAATAATATTAAGGGTTATTTTTTAAATAGTCTTAGTTATTTATATTAGTTTATTAACGTTATATAAAATATAATTAGTAATTAAAAACTACGCTTTTATTAAGCTTATATAGAGGACGAGGTACTTATAGGCTAAGAATATATAAATACTCGCTTTAAATACTTAAGCGAACTTTAAATAATACTTTTTTTAAAATATTTTACTTTAATTAAAATATAAAACTAGCTTATAAAAAAAATAATACTATTTAATAAAAAGCTATTCCTAAACCTCTTTAAATTTTATAATTTAGATTATATTATTTTAATTAAGCTAAGTATTTTATATTACTATAAAATCTACTCTAAAATATTAAATTTAACTATTTTTAATAAATAAAAAGTATACCCTTAGTAACGTCTTTAAAAAACGTTTTCTTTAAATCTATATTACTAAATCCTTAACCCTAAGATTACTATATCCCTCTATAATAAGCTAAAAAATAAAATATAGCCTATTTTATTATAATTAATATTACTTAAAAAAAGTTAGTTAGCTAATTAAGCCCGCACTACTTATAGTAATTAAGGTATAAATAATAAAAAATAAAGTTACTTATTTAAAAATAAAAATAAGTCGACGCTAACTAAGCTTATAAAAAAAATAAATTAGCTAAGTTAAAACTAAATATTAAGCTTATTTTAATAATAAATAAGGAGCTAGTTTAGCGTTCTTAATAAGAGGAGGATAATAAGGAATTATATAAATAAATAGCCAATATAGCCTAATATTTAAAAGAAATAAAGCTAATAAAAAGTAGTTTATAATAATAATAAATTATTATAACTACGTTAAAAAAAGTAGTTAAATAAACGTTATTATAATTTACTTTTTATATATTTTAAATATATAGTAAAAAAAAGCTTTATTTATTTAAAATTTATAAAAACTTAGATTACTAACTTATTTAAAATTTATAAATCTTAAATAAGTAATATAATAGTTTTAAATAAGTACGTAAGTTATAATAATATTCTTATTTTTAAAAATCTTAAACTAGAGCTTAAGTTAGAGAGGATAATAAGAATAGTTATATTAATATAATTACTCTTATTATTTTTATAAGGAGGTACTATTTTTTTAAACTAATTAGAAATAGAGAAAGTTATATATCCCTAAGAGCTATATATTTATATTAATTCGTTATACGTCCCTATTAATTCCCTTTATTAAATAAAAAAATTATAAATATAAAAAAAATATATAAGAACTTATTACGAACTTTTAGAACTCTTAATAACTTTTTAAAAAGTATTAAAATTAAAATTAAATTTAAAACTCCTAGCTATTATAGCGTCCTAATTAATAATTTTAAAAATATTATTAGCTTATATTTTACGAGTTATTAAGGAAGTATTTTTAAAACCCTTAAGAAACTCCTTTAATATAATCCGACTCTTTTTAAATACTATTTATTTTTAAAAATAAAAACGTTTTAGCTTAAATAATAACTTATTTAACTTAGTTTAAGTTTATTAATAAGTTTTAGCCTTTTTTATAACTCCGTAGCTCTTTTTTAAAACTATAACTCTTTTACTTCTTTTTTATAATTAAAATAATTAAACTCCGTTATTAACTAACTAACTATATTTAATTAACTAAGACTTAATAAATAAAAATATAATACTTATAAATATAAATAATATTAATAAAAGTATTATATAAAATACTTAAATAATAGTATATTCTATAAACCTCGGAATTAAAAAGAACTAAATAACGGATCTTTTATAAATAATAATTTAAATAAAGTATTATTTTTATACCCTTGCTAAAAAAACGAATAATATATAATAATTTATAATAAGACGTAGCTATTAAAAATTTCGATTCTTTAATTTAACTTAATATCGTATTAATATATTTTAAAAAAATACTTAATAATTCCCTAATTTAGGAATAAATAACCTACTTATAAACTTTAAAAACTAGATTTTTAAAAAAAGAAGCTAATATTACGACTTAATATATATAATAAGGCTAGGGCCTTATTTTATAAAACCTATAATAATTATTATATTATATATATAAAAATACGGATTTAAAATAACTCTTTTTAAAATAAAAAAACTATAAATAAGTTACGTAACTACGATTATATAATAAAATAAAGAACGAATATTTATAAATATATAAAACGAATAATTATAAATAAATAGGACGAATAACCGTTCGGTAAATAATTAAATAATAATAAATAAGAATATTATAAAGGATATATTTAAAAACGAGACTTATATATAATATAAACTTAAACTAGGCTTAAAAATAGACTTTTTATAGTTTTTTTAATAATTAACTTAGTATTAAATCTTATAATTATTTTTAACTATTTTTATTAAAAACCCCTTTTAATAAGACTATAATTAATTACTAAAGCTTTATTTATTTTATAACTTATAAATATAGTTTTAAAAAAGCTATTTATAACTATAATACTATTTATTTAGTACTCGTAGCCTTAACTTTTATTAATATACTTACTACGATAAGCTAGCTATAATATACGATATACTTAACTTACCTTATTTTATATTAGTTATAATAATTAAAAAGCTTTAGGGGTACTTACCTCTTTAATAATACTAGCCTAGTTAACGGTTAGGGTACTTAAATAACCTTATAAAGCTTAGAACCTAGCGCCGTAATTAGTTAAATAGAGTATATATTATAATTAGTTAGTATTTAAATATAATAATAATAAATTAGCCTCGTAGAGTATATAATTAATAATAATACTAAATAAAAATTAAATAATAAAAATTAAAAAAAGTATAGTAATTAGTAATAAAAAAAACGTAATAAATAATTTTAAGCTCTTTTAGTTTTAATAATATTAATAAAACTATAGTTTTAATAACTTAGTTAGCTAATTAGAGGCCGTAGTTAAAAAAGTTTTAATTAAAATTAATAAAAATTAAGATTTATTAAAATCTCTCGATTATTATAATAAAAACTAAAATAATTTTCGAATTATATAAGTTTATATAAGCTAGTTTTATATAATATTAATAATAAAAAGTTAGAATTAATTACTTATTATAGTTAGCTAAGATAATTGCGATTATCTTATTAGTTAGAAAAAGTAGAACACAGCCCGCCTAGCTAACTAACACAGCCCCCCTAGCAGAACTTATTTATAATATAGCGTAGCACATTAGTTTAAAATACGCGAGGGGGAAAGCCTTCCAAGTTCTTCTTCAAGAATGGGATCAATTCACAGCGGCCTAAAGATATGAAAAGCGCCCTTCGTAATTGACTTCGCCCATCTCAATATCCTCATAAGAAGCAGAATCACCAACCGCCAAGGTTAAATTCTGGTTCTTATCCGCCATAACTTTAACAATCAAATTCCAATCCTTCGCATTCTTTAGGCCTGTGCCAGCTCCTTTGAACTTCTTAGCTGAGGGCGGCTGGGATACTAAGGCAAGAACAATCAGATCCTGAAGGTCTGACCACGGGATAATACTCAGTACCCTAACACGTGGCTTTTCCCCTTCCACAATAAAGAAGGACGCCAAATGTCGCGTCCCAATGATTGCGGCATAGATCCCAATGACTCCTATATAGATATACATCGTTGATAAGGCAAAGTTCAAGGTGGGCCGTGAATGGCCAGATCCGTATCCGTATCTGTCCATGGTAAATTGAATGGCTGAGTATGCGTTGTCTGGGTTGACAAGCTGGTTCTTGCGGGTATCGTTGAAGTGGGTCTCATTGAAATAATTGAATTCAGTATGTGCAATGCTTCGACCGTATTGTTTGCTCAAATTCCGCAAGGTCAAACCTTTGCCTGGGATTGTAGTCTTTAAGTAAGTGAAATAGGCGGAGGAAGTTCGCGAAAGAGCTTCCGTCAAATAAACACCAAACACTTTCGACAGGAAAAGATTGGTTGCAAGCTTGTCGTTTGTATCAACCGGAGATACGCATGGCAGGCCATTACTTTTGGGAGACTCGCAAGTCTCTGTGAAAAGCTTAGTTATTCGACCGAGTGCTGAATAGTGGTGGCTGGAAGCATCTTCATCGTCGTTCATAACGAAACTCGGGACCAGATAATCAAGTGAGGTTCGTTTGAATGTTATTGGTAGAGCTTTATGTGATGGGTCTTGGAAGAAATCCTTCGGGTTGAAGGTGCCGCTGGATACTTGATCGCTGAAACTGGAGTCCAGAATATCGCTGGCTTTTGGGTCGAATGTAAAGCTGGACTGTACCCAGCTGGTCATAAATCCGCAAGCGTACAACAAAACCGCGCCATCTTCTGGGAGTTGCCCAACAAGTAGCAGGATGGAAGACTGTTCCCCAACAGTGCTGAACTTATTGGAGACGGGACGGTCATCCCATGCCTCATCATCAAGCCAAGGCATGTTTTCCTTGGTTGCGAAATGAGATTTCCCATGAAACGACAGACAGTTCTCGTCGCCGAAGCAGTTGAATGATTTGATTGGTAGTTCCAAGTCTTTCGGGCCAAGATCGGCACCTTTGTACTTCTTGAAGGTCCGACATTTTGACTGCACAAATGGCTGGAAGATCGTACGCTCTTTCTGCTGGTATGAGGTCTTAATCCGGTAAGATTTCCCTCCGAGCGTTTTGACCATCTCAGAGGAAGCCATGTAGTCCGAAAAAAGCCCGAGACTGACCATGAGGAAATGCGGCGGCGTGGTACTGAGTATAATAGAGGTATTTGCGTCCACCAGGCTCGGAGAGCTCGAATCGGAAGAGTTTACGAATACTAGCTCGCGACGCAACTCCGTTGGAGGATAATGGAAGATTGGACTGTCACCCAAGTCACCCGCACGAAAACTCTGGGCCCACGACCAAATGTCGCTAAACCCAGCGGCTGGGCATCCGTAAACATAAAAGCCTGCAAAGCTCTTACAGGCCGCTTTGCCAAGAAGTGGACTTGCGCCTTCCTGTAGAAAAGAGGGTGTAACAGATTCTGCATCTAAAGCGTAAAATAACAATGGCTTGATTTTCTGAAAGTCTGTTGCCTGATCGAGGGAATACCATCCTAGAGTAGGAACGAGTAGTACCGCTGATGCTGGGCCGATAATGGTGGATATTAGCGTCGCGAAGACAACGAATCCAGCGAGGAGGAACTCCCAGGGTTTTCTGGTGTTCAAGCCTTGGCGCCAGAATGCAGAGGTACCCAAATAAGTGAGGTCGCCAACGCGGTATCCGCCGGTAAGAAACCCAAGTCGAACCCCATCAAGGATAAGGCTTCTTCGAAACATAGCTAATACAATGGATGAAAGTGACGCAATGATTAAAAGCTCATGAATCTTTGCCGGCAGTTGGAGAAGGTTGTTGATGGCGTCAGCGTCAATCGTGATATTGCTGTTTCCAACATGCAAACTGACGCCTTCTTCTGAGTACCAGTATCGGTCTTGCTGACTAATAATGAGAACCGCAATGGTCGAGGCAAGAGCAGGAAAATGAATGGCCCATCCCGTAAAGAATCTCAACCAGCTTCTACGGGTGATGTGCTTGCCTTGACCCCCATATGCAGGAAAGGTTTTTCTGTTTCTCGGAGGCTCTTTCGAAGACGCTCTTAGTGGGCTGTGGTCGCGATGTGCCGGAGACGGTGATCGCGAGTAGGTTCTAGACGGCACCGATGTAGTATTTGGCAGTGGTTCTGTCGGTGAGAGTGTATTTATAGCCCCATGGGGCTGCGAAGGACCATTGACTGGCTGCATGGCTGCTACATGTAACGAGGAGAGAAACCGTATTTCGACTGCAACACTAAGAAGAGAGACAGACTGAGTAGCTTGTGCAAAGGCTTAAATAAAGTTTCAGCGACGGGAGGAGTGTTCATTCATATCAATTTAACTACCGCACCACTTGAACACTGACAAAGTGAGCAAAAGCGCATGTGCATCTCCATGATTCGTTGCCATGCACGATCATGTGGGCAATGCAGCAGCTTAACGACGCCCCAATGTGCGCGCCTTAGTAGTACGGTTATTCGATGCAACGTGAAGCTGCAGTATTCGAATGAGCACGCGTATTGCTCTTCCATGTTATTGGCCAACCGCAATCTTCGGTATCTCGTAAGAGAAACATTAGAGCGACTCATTTTCTGAGGCTTCTTCGTGATGGACATTTGGGCGCATATTGTCTCGAGGCTGGGCTCGCAGTGGCTTCCGGGACTGCAGATGCCTCAAGCCCTGTCGACCCAATGAAATGTGCATAGGCTGACCACCAGCCGATAGATGTAAGCTGTATTGGAAGCTGCATGACGAACCAATTGTCGCTGCAGCTGCCCCCGAACGACAATTGACAGGCCAGCCATTTGAGAGCATTGAAGGGCTCTCTTGTCTCATGTAACACCTACATGATCGTGCAATCACAAAATGCTGATAAGTAGAATACTACATTGTCTCGACATGCATATGCTCGAACTGTTTGGGCCCAAGTGTTTCTGGAAGGTTCGAAACCAATGAAAGACCATGGACTTCATTTCAGTCTAGCGGAGTGACCGAACATAGACGTACTAACTTCGGGGAAATGAGACAACAACATCGGTCTAGACAAAAGTGGCCTTGGAAGAAGAACATGTTGGGCTAATACGATAAGGAGTCTAAGGACGCAGCCTGGTGTGATTTTCTCCCAAGCTTGGCGATTTGAGCTTCTTTTGGGACCAATGAAGTACACATGAGAGATGACTGCTGTCACTTATGTATCTGATTGGATATCAACATGCTGTAAACGGCAGGCTGCGCCGGGTGAGGCAAGACCGGGTTGACATGCTCTCATTTACTCTCTTTTGGTGAACAAGTCCAAAACAAGCCTGAACCTGGGCCTAAACATAATTCTTCGTGTTTGAGGATCCGATTTCGGCTAGGTTCTGCAGGAACAAGAAGAAATAAATGGTCGTTGACAGGACTGTAGAGACCCAAACCAAAAAGAAGGCTGGCTGTGGTCGAGGAGATTGATTTGGAATCTGCATCACTTCATCATAAATCCCTCGACCACGCCCACACTAGTTGGTGAAGAAAACCGAGGAAAGGACACACGGTGACCTTCCCAACCTCCCATCTGTGAGGGAAGCTACACAGAAAATCTTTCAACGTAAACCTTGCAAGCCTGCGATAGTCACTATCATCCTAGCTAAGGTGGCGTCGAATGATTGTAGCGACTGGGCCGGGCGATATTAGGAAGCACTACCTCATACATAAGCCTGACGCAATTATCAAGTCTAGTACAACGTTTGAATATGAGCCGTGTCCGTTGAGCTTTGACGGTCGAGAGCTCGTAAGACTCACAGGATGTCATCAACATCCTAGCTGGCACAGCTCCATCGAGAGCTGCTCTCCACTGATGTCGGGCGTTCAAAACGGGTTGATCACAGAGAATCACAACATCTGAGTCAGATGGCATCCTCATTCCCTTCTAGACTCTAGAAGCAAATTGGTGTTTGTATTGATGGAGCTCCTGAGAAAAGACTCCCCAGAGCAGTAAGTCTATAGTCGCTGAGTAGCGATTGCGAAGTCGTATTCAACTCGGTATTCTTCGCGCCCAACGAGACCATGAACGCCGTGCTATGCAATTGATTGAAATCAGAGGGTGCCGTCAACATGTTTGCAAGCTCAACTCCGTGAGACTACCAGTCCACTGCCCAGCCATTCTCCTCGAGGAACTCTTCACAGGCTTGTCTCAGGCCAAGATTAGGCCTCAACTCGGATGGCAGTAGGGGCTCGCGTGTGAGGGGATCGCTGGGGTGACGACGGAGATGCTCCATGATGGATGCCCTCTCGTAAGACTTTCCCGTCTTCGTCTAAAAGCGTGTTAGTAGGCAGCAAGCAAGCAGCAAGTTGACTGACTCACCAGTACAGGATCGACCATAATGCCGAAGCTGATGTCATCGATGGCCCACTCCGGAACCTCACGTCTCTTCTCCTCGGCAGAGCGACTCTTCTCAAAGGTGCTTCTCAGTATCTCGATCTTTTGCTCCCATTCAGCCTCAATCTCTCTCTTTTCCCCGTCGTCCATTGCGTTCGTAAGGGCTTGTTCACGTTCTTTCTCCATCAGCTCAATGACTTCGTTTTCGAGGTGTCGTGCTTCCCGTGTTCGCCGCTTCTCCATCCAATCCCATCTATCCTTCTTCGCGCGCAACACTTGAGCGGTGATGGCCGCCAGTGACTTATCGCCGGTCTGTACGCAAAGCTGGTGGGCCTTTTGTGCATTCGTGAGGGCCGAATCGTAGTCCTTGAGGGCGAGCTGGGCTTGGGAGAGGTAGTAGTGGGCCTTGAGGTTGTCGGTTGTAAGTCCGAGACACGATTCACAGTCGGACACAACCGAATCCCATATCTCGAGCTTGAGGCGTGCCATTGCGCGGTTGGTGTATAGAGCGGGGTTCTTCGGGTCGGCAATGATGCTATAATAGACCAAGAATTAGCTTCTCAGTCGATATGATTGCCATGTCTAGCTGTCTGGAATACATAGCAGGTGGATCAGGCTGGGGCTGGCTCTGGATTCGTTAGGTGAAGCTTACGCCTTGGAATACAGGGCCTCCGCGCCAGCATAGTCGCCCTGCTGGAAGTGGCGATTGCCTTCTTCCTTGAGCTGTATTGACCTCGACATTATGCTGTTGTTCCCTTTGCAATGTGTAGTTGTGGTTCGGAGGGTACAGTCCCAGTCCAATATTGAAGGATTGGAACTAGTAAGCGGAGGAGACGGTTCAGCGGCGGGCTGGAAGAACAGGTATTCAGTCGTATTATAAAGATGCAGAGTAGACGCCGAATGCAACGGTGCAACCTTGGCGAGTCTCGCCGTCCAAGTAGAAATCAGCCCAAGAGATATCTGTCGAGGCTCAGAACACCGAGACAGAAGGCTGCGCAGAAGCCAAGGAGTGTGATCTTCAATGCGTACTGAGACGTACGGACTGCAGTCGGGGAAATTGGTTCGGTGATGAGGAGACAGGTATTCGGCTCGGTGAATGGTGTGGAGGAGAAGCCGTTGGGCACACCGGCTGCTGCAGCTCAGCCTCGGGGTGTCAATATGGTGTGCCAGTCGAAGATTCACTACCCTCCGACGTTGCTGCTGCTGCTGCAGTACTTGGTGGCTGCTGTCACCACTCCAGTGGACGTTGAACGCGGGACCCCCGCCAACCCGCGCCGATGGGTTGGACGTGGATTCCAAGGGTCGCTTTCTCCGCCGACCCCACCTTCGCCCGGGACTTGCGGCTGCCATTAATTACCTTCTCGAATCTTCCGCTTAGAAATGGGTGGCTGAGCCTCGGCCGATGCTCGTCCGACCACGTGATGTGGCTTAACACTGACTTCGACGGCCGGAAGTGGGTATGCCCCTCCACGGGTGCGGAACGGATTTCGGGAATCTTCAATCGGGACATGAGTAAACATTTCTTGCTTCTACCTATCGAGACACCATTGATGTTTCAACCTCTATCAGTCCCAAATCCCCACATATTTTCTATTCAGAGGCGCATCAACCTAATATCTCCTGTGCGCAACGTGATTAAGTGCAAAAAGCCTATGGGCTGGAGGTACGAAGCCCAAGTTTGAGACGCACAACCTCAAGTTCCCTGGCAGCCATTCCTGCCTTACTTTAGGTATTCACTAGTGCCAAACAATCACCTTGTAGGCTTCCATTACATTAAGTACCTCAAAGGCTCTCAGGCATCAAACTCAAGGTGAAGTGGCCAACGGAAAGAACCTAGTCCCTCCTTAACGCTCTTGATCTCCCCATCTTTGATGAATAACATGAAGAACAGCCACAGTCCTCTGGCAATTGTCACAGCAGCAACAACAATAGCTATCACTTGGCCGGTAGACACTGTTTGGCCGTCTTTCTGTTCGAATATCTTATTCGGGCCTCCAATCGTGATTTCCGCGGCGGCCATAGAAGCAACCATCAAGACCCCATAGACGATGTACATGAGCGATATGGTCGTGGGGTACGGGTCGAACTTCATGTCCTCTGAGTGTGCTCCAAGCCAACGTCGTATCTTTCCACTCCAATGTCGGCCCTGGGCATCGCGTCTGCCCAATGATGGATGAGTTATACCTTCCAGAGGATCATCACTCTTCTCGGCTTCGTGAAAAATTTGCGTATTAATCAGCGCATGGAAGCTGCTTTGGATGTAGACGACGAGTCGGAAGCTGTAGTACAGCCAGAAAGCCGTCGCATCATATCTGTACATCGTCTCGCTCTTCTCGTAAGGAAAGTTCCGGAGTCTGCCCCACCAGAAAACCTGAAGGAGTTCGCATTTGTTGGCGTCCAAGCCTAGTTCTTCGTCGCTTTGATGATGGGTGTATTTCTCGACTAGGATTGGTATGAGCACCATGCTCACCGTTTGGCAGAAGATTACAATGACGACTTGCCACCTGGCTGCGAGAGTTTGTTTGGTGATGAGAAGGATCGACAGTGCACTGTTTTGAGAATCGAGAATCATGGCGCCTAGGATCGCACTTGCGGAGGTGAGAATTTTCCGGCCCTTTGCATCTCCTTCATCTCCTTTGAATTGTACCAGTTGAACAATAAGTGCCACAGCCAAGGAAAAGTGTGTGATGATGAGACCAGCACCGATTTCCTTAGCACCTGTGACCTTGGAGTGAAACGTTCCAGCCAAGGCAATGAAGAAGACGACGAACTCTTGCGCCCAAATAGCGATGCGTATGCCGTACCCTCCTATGTCTGCATCAATCTCAGCTAAAGCATTGCTGTTGCAGGAGGTGTTTGCCGTATTGTTGGCGAACACATCTCCGTTTATATCCTTGTGAATTTGAAAGATGTTCGGGATCAATATGAGCCCCAAAGTGCCGATGAATACCGGCGCGATCAAATACTGGAAGAGAACAAGCCATTTCTGGGTCATCTTCTTAGGAAAGAAGAGATGTAAAAAGGATTCTGTGACGAAATAGACGGTTTGGAAGGCGAGAAATATAGCCAGAATGGCCACTGTACCTGGCGTTGCGATACGCATCGTGTCGGTAGTGCTTAGAAGCAAGTATGCAGAGTTGTCGTACTTCAGTTTTAAATGTCCACTTTCCCAGAAATCTCGGCCACTGGAGTTTGATAAATATCTGAGGGAAATTACCCCCAAATTGCGGCTTAGAGCCTTACCGCAAAGCGCGAGGGAGGATTTGGAGAGATGCAGCTGACACACCCTCACGGATGGTCAACCCTACTTTTGGCAGTTGTAAAGTGAGACTTGTGTAAGGCAGACCAATTGGACCATTTGCCACAATTCAGAAGGATACACCGGTGAGACAAAAGTGCCACCCTGAGGACAGGTTTTGTTGTCTGGGTGTAGCCTCACAAGACTCATGCCACTGCCTCACTCTCCGTCTGCCTGCGTGGCATCGGGAATTGCCAAAACTCGGCTGCTTGATTTTCATTCTTAAAAGGCCCCTGTTGAAAATTTAGAAAACCTAGCTCATGGTAAACACAAGAATAATACAAATAGAGAAGTGATCTCAATAGCTTTGAATGTCCTTAGAAGTTAGACTGTGACAAAGACCGATGACAATCGAGCCCTTCATTAAGTTGAAGAAAGTAGAAGACTGCAAGGCTAAAGTGCGTTGGAGCTCTAGATGATACTTTATCTTAGACTGTCATATCGTCTTTGTCCTTACCAAAGTCTTGCATTGACCGTCCATTCTAGATAAACACTTAGGGAATAAGAGCTTTGATAGTCTGTCTTATGGAACTTTCGCATCTGCTAGCAAAGTAGTCCGATCTTCAGCACTAAAGTTCCATTTTTTATATGACACAACCTAATCACTCAGTTGAAGCCAAAGGTACTGCCACACCATTGAATCCCTTCGAATTTGAATGTATGAGTTGCTTTGAGGCTAGGCTCAAACTCTTAATGAGTTGTGATGACTACTGACCCCCGATTGACTATATCTATTAGTCCTCCTGGTTGGCAACACTGCATAGCACCAACATAGGCTAAGCTCTACACTTGACGACTTATTGTGATCTGACAAATGAGGCTGGCATGGGTGATGTGGACCAACGACCTCACAGCTATCATCTGCCACACTGAATACTGGTGCTTGAGTAGGCGATTGTCTTGGAGTAGTATCCCGGGGTCTCTTGCCTTTTGTACGGAATTCAACTCGCAGGTTGGTCAGATAACTTCTCTTCCTGAGAGTTTAGTCTACCAAAAGTGCTTGACTCCCCGACCTCGACCGCTCCGGGTCGGATTATAGAATTATGTTGCAATCGACAGCATTGTCCAATGGGCAATATCACAACGGCTGAAATTAAAGCCTGTCTGGGCTCCGCCACCCATACTAGCTCAGCAAAGGCGGCAGAGTCACGGCAAATCGTTCTCGGAGATTCCTGATTCAGCTGATGTGATCTGTCATGGCGCTGAGCTGTCATGGCCCCAAAGAACCCGGTCCCCGAACAAGGCTATGTCTTGACTTTCTAGAGTTGGACCCCTAGATTTTGCCTACGAGATCGAGTCCCTGCATCCTGTGGGATAAACGCCTTGTACTAGCCTTCTATGGACTCGTCTACCTGTCAAAATCTTTCTAGTTGCCCACCGGGCCATTGACAGCTGCATGGCCGTAGGGCCGTCCCGCCCGGGTCCCACATCCGTGATTACAGCCGATGGGATATCTCGACCCTGCATAGGAAGAATGATATATCACTTTGACAGCGAGACGTCTCTCGTTTAATACCGCTCTATGGCGTTCATAGACACTCTTTCATCTCCCCCAAGAGTCAAAGACCTTCCAGTCTTTGTCATTTCCATAGGCAATGGTGTATTTCTGACTGTCTCCCGTACTGACCTGCCTCTTCTATCGCATCAATTTGAGCGAGAATTTGCTAGCCGAGTCGTACGATGGGACGAATGTGATGATGTCGGCAAGTGGCTTCGTCTTGGCGACCTCTCGATTCTCATCAGGCAGTTGGCGTGGGCGACACTCAGATTGGTGTGTCAAGATCGTGAGGAGGGCCTATCAAGCCTCATGTTCAGGACGAGTGAGCCCAGCAACAACACGAGTCATTGTTACGGAGACCTGTACTCTGATGCTTCGTGGATTCTGTGTGGTCATTGATCGCGTAACCTCATGGAGAGCTAGACCAAGCCTCACGCTGCCTTCGAGAAACCTATAAAGACAGACTCTTTCCACCCTCAGTCGAGAAATTCCAGACACCAACACACCATCCTCTCATCTTACAATCAAAACACCATTCAACAACCAAAAGCCAACTCTCCAACCAAGGAACCCCCTTACCAACCATCAGTAAGCGGCTTTACTCTCATCATCCAAGAGTCAGAACAGCTAACTCGATCACAGAAATGAAGACTTCCGCCATCATCGCCGTCGCCGCCCAGGCCGCCGCCGTCTTTGCCAACTGCAGCGTCCAGGTCCTCGACGCCAACAACTTCCAGATCGGCACCGCCTGCATCCCCAAGGGTGGCCAGGGCTCCGTCCGCTACAACGGCGGCAACTACTTCATCACCGCCACCTCCAGCTGCGGCCTTGGCTTCATCAGCACTCAGACCCACCCCGCTGGCTGGCAGCTCAAGCTTCTCGGCAACTGCTAAGTTGCATATACCGAGTTATACAACAGGTAGTGCCGGGCTGTGCCTTGGGGACGAATTTGGCACAGCTTTGATGGCTAAGGGATAAGCCAACGATTGGCGAGAAAAGGGGGAGGTTCAACAGAGAGTGGCAATACGAAGGATAGATAGTCCTTACTTGGGTAGACTACGACTCTCAATGCTCATCGAATTACCTGCCAGTATCTGCTTCTTCTTCCTTGAACACAAGTGAACATGTGTGGGTGAATGTGGGTCGAAAACCAACATCATTGGGGGTATTAAAAGTGAAACAGTGTCCTGACCGTTCTACGTGCTATGCATGGAGGACAATGTGACCATATGAGTACTGAAGTAGGCTCAGTCGGTTTGACATCCACCAGTACGACTTGAAGAACTACATGCCATAATTCCTCTTTTGAAGGTATCTTGCTGCTCCTGATATGCCAAGGACTCAACATGTCAACGCTTCTTCTTTGCGTCTCTGGATTTAGTGCAGTTGTCTAACAAATCCCTTCCCAATTTCATATTACCTAGTTTCTTGATAAATCGACTTCGCGTTCAAGCGAGGTAACATGTACCTTGGATTTTGCCGACCCTGGGCGAGAAGTCATATTCAGGAGCTCTGAGATGTTCACTATGTCTGAAACTATTCCTTTTGTTGTGTATCAAATTAAGGTAGATATCACGAAACGGCAAAAGTTAGTTGATTGGGACAATTGTTTCCATATTTTTTCTACCATTCGATTCTATTACATCCTTCATTCCTAGAGAATTTCGAACAAGAGAGAAAAGAAATTGAAAACAGAGCGAATAAATTCAGAGAACAGCTGAGAATGGATGTACTGTCATTGTTCCTCAATTCCTTGATGGGTTATCGTCTTGCGAGGTTGGCATGTAGTCATTGGCTGGGGTCAGACCCCCCGAGAGTTGAAACCTCTGACATCTACACCATTCTTCAGGCGTTCTTCCTAGTGTTGACTTGATTTATTGAGAGTAGCCTCAAGCTGTGCGAATGAATCATTTCTCTAGACTAAGTCTTCTTCCGGTATCTTATTTGCCATGCCACCAGCCGTAGATCTTTGAGGTGTTGTCACGTATTTTAAAGTGCCGGGAGGTGGCTTAGTGTGTGGCTTGCATCCCGCCTGAACAACCCCGCAAAACCCCGCAAGTTTCCAAAGCATTTGAAGATGGATATCGCTAGATAAGATGGGTTCGAAAGAAACCTGGAGAGACACCGGACGAGACGCTCCAAGAGGGGAAGTCCCAGTAGGCCGGCGCTGACTCGGTCAAGAGAGGGGTTGGACGGAAACCCATCGGGCTTGGTATGACGGGAAGGATGGCAAAGGAAGTGCAAGATGGGGGACGGTCGTACGATCGTGCTCACAATAAGGATTCTGTTTGCTGACATCGGGACCAACCGCCGCCTGAGATGGAATGGGTCTGAATATGGAAAATAGGCGACGAACGGCTGCAAGCTGAAGCTGAATCGAGGGATAAAGTCGAGACCGACAAGGTCAGAGTAGGTGGGTGTTACAACAGGTCGGCGACTTCAGATGAGAAGACCAATGAAACCCTCCTCCCAAGGCGACGGGCCTCTTTTGGTTGTAAGGTTACAGTTTTGCTTCTGTTGCTGCGAACAAGAGAGTGCATCTTCACTCTGACGTCGCCTTGATGCTACAGTACCTGATATTCCGTACCAAAACTTGACCCAAGGGGCCAAGGATAGCGGGGGGTTACGCCTCGTGACGCTTGGCGAAAGAGGTTACACCAGGCGCTGCGGTAGGAGAAAGGCTTTGCAGGTGTGCCGACTACGGATACGTTATAAGGACCTCAAGGTGAGAGGGAGCGCACCGTCCAAGACTAGGTAGCAGCGTCAAGGATTCCCGGAGCAAACATAGCGCGCCGCAAGCGATCTGTCATTCATGTTGACAAGCTGAGCTATTTCGGGGCGAGCGAACGGGTTCCTAAGGGGCACCCGATTAACCGAGTACCAATGTGTGCCAACCAAGGAGACCAGGCGCGAAGTGCAGAAATGTGGCTGCACGTGGAAATCCTGCGCAGCTGTGCCGCTGCGTAGTCTGCGTCTCTCCTGGCGTTTCGGTTCCAGATCTGCGTGACGCTGGTGAGCCTTACCCAGGCCCCAGCGAATAGGACGGGGTCTGAATCAAACGGGCTTTGAATTATCAGATCATGTACAAACAGCAAGGAGCAGGCACCGAAGCATCTAAGTTCATGGTTTGTGATTTGTGTGGGGATAGCCTTTCGACAAGAAAAACTAACGGTTTTGGAGGGAAAGGAATCAGGCTTTCGAGTGACAGATAGCGCCGGATGCTTTCGAGAAGCAAGCTTCCCATAGGTACCTAGATCCGGGGTGATGCTACCCAAGACGACCAAGACGCCAAGTTTGTCCAGTCAACAAAGTACTTCGTACGGATATGTCACGGCATATTTCGGATAGAAGAAGATTGGGGATGCAGACAGACCCGAGGACTGAGAGAAATGACTGACGGATGGAAAGAGGTGAAGATGATTGACCTCGGATAAGATAAGATAAGCGGCGGATGTGAGTGGACGAAGGAAACGCCGGCCCTCCAGGAGGTCTTCATTCCTGCCCCGACTTTTCCAAGAAGCCGAGACCCCACAAGGTCGGCGTTGGTCGGTACATGTGGATACGTAACTCTCTTCCCCTCACGCCGGGACAGGACCCGAGGGGAAAAGTCTCGAGACTCTGTAACCAAGTCTCTAAATGGACCTATGGCGCGCCGGTAATTACTCACAAGTGGACCCAAGCCCGTGCACGCCAGTCGGTCGCAAGGTCCAACTTCCGGATTCCGGGATTGGCCGAACGGGGGAAAGGGCAGTCCTGCGGCTCGACCTTACTATGTTTGTAGAGAATACAGACTCTAAGACTCGAGTGCGTGAGTGTTCCCCCCCTTCACTCATGTGCCTCTCATCTGCCATCACCATTCCTTTTCCAGCCGACCCTTCCACTCGCCCCCTGGCTCTCCCACCCCTCCCACCCACATCCAGTTTGGCGGGCCACAAGTGAGTCGACGTCAGGATTTATCTCACACAAACCTGCATCCGATGCCTACCGGTACTCGACCACCCTCCCCCACTGCGACTTGACTCGACAGCCAGAGCCAGAGACCAGGGCACACGCGAAGCACTCCGACGCACGCCGCTTTCTTCCCGACATACAGCACCATCCCGCAGCGAAGACTCAGTCAGCCAACTTCCCCATCCCGCCCGTATCGCGCCTGTGCTGCAAGCCTGCACCTCTACGCCGATCACTCATCCGAGTCCACCCCAAGGCGCTTCCGCGATCGAAATACCGCGCGCAGGATCGAGACTGCCTCTTCACCCCGCCAAACACCATATATCACCCACGATAACGACCCTTCTGTTACCGTCACCCCTCGTTTCTCTCAGCGACGTTTCTACATACACACTGACGAGCCCACAAACAACGGAATCCCGATTTTGAGTGCCCCTCTCTCCTCGCTGCGGCTCCTCATTTCTCTTCCCCGTACGAAACCGTGTTGCAGCGCAAGCTTGGACGTCTTGCCCCAGGATCGACCCGGCTCGGGCACGGATGACAGCATAAACCCCAGCAACCTAGAGGGATATCATACCGGAGAATAGGGGTCCCCAACCGAAGCGTTTGCTTTTTTACCCTTTCGTCGGCGGAACCTCCTCGTTACGTCTTACGTCAAAACACGGCAATCTCCTCACTCTTCTGCAACGACACACGCACGACCGGGTGCGGCTTCGATCTGCATACTACGAATACAACCACAGTACGGCAAAGGCGACCGATGACATCGCGGTCCGACGCATCCACGATGCCTTCTCAACGACCTTTCTTCCTCTCCACCTTCTTCAACTCCTTTAGACAACAGTCTCCTTCGGCGACGGCGCTATCATCGCAGCAACCGAATAAGCATACCACGCAAACATCATCGTCATCGTACACCACACAGTCCGCTGCTTCAGCGCCACGAGCCATTTCCTCGAATACATCAACAAGTAGCGGCGGAAACAACGCCAACGCCAACTCGACGACCCGTTCGACATCGGGAGTCGTGAACCAATACCCACTTCACTCCCCGCGGGGTGGCATCCCCATTCCCGGTAGCGCCAACCGACGGCGCGGAAGCGACAGCAGCAGTGAAGGATTCCGCGATGTATTAGGTGCCGATAAATGGTACATCGGAGGGCGGACCGCTGGCGGCGAGGAAAAGTTCTTCAAGCTGGGCGTTGTCAGGAGGGTGCGCAGTAACGACGGCCTGAGTTTGGATCGACTGAGTTTATAGAAGTGAAGGACGGCGGCGACGGCGACGATGATGACGACGGATGACGGCGAAACTGGTGATCCTAAGAATGATCAGACATGACGAAGGCTTTTAAACATGAAATGGGTATATAGGCGGAACTTGGGAAATCGGCATCATCAATGAGCCCCCTTTAACGATACATCGATGGGAACATATCGAACAAATCCTCAGAATCATGAGGCCACTGGCGTTTTGGAAGGATTATGATTTTTCTTTTCTGAAACAAATAGCAACCTGAAAAAGGCTTAGAGCACACGTGAGAGTGCAAGAGAAAAGCATCAAGTTGAGCAAAACAAATGGACAGGCCACTTTCTACATTCCTTCTACCTCGGTTCTTGTCCACAAATCTGTATCGACTAGCCTCGAGGAGGTGATTCTTTTACGCAGGGCAGTGATCCATCTACCACATGAACCGCTGCATCCGACCATTTTCCAATACCCTGCCATCCTCTGCCCTCCATAGGTATGGCTTGCCGAGGAATATGTACATGGTGATCAAGTTGACAAGCACGAACCAGAGAGTCTCTAGCACAAGTCGCACATCAAACTTCTTTCCGAACCTGACCAACGAGCCCAGGATGGGCAACTTCTCGGCCTTTGAGAGAACCGGATGTGTGGCAGCGTGGTCGTGGAGTCTCCACGCCGGGACGAGAATGCGCCAGAAGACCCAGGGGAGGATGAAGTAGCGCGGCTCGACGAGGGGCGCCGTCATTAGCGAGAGGGTGGTCGCGAGGAGGAGGAGGATTGCGGTCGATGAGGCGGTGGGCTCTGTGGTGTAGGATGTCTGGTCTGCGAGGGTGATGATGGCGTAGGGGTTGTGGCGGTCCTTGGGTTCTTTACCTTCTGCGTCTGTGACGGCCTCGGAGTCGTCCAGAGGCTCTGTTGCAGGGGGCTTTTCTTCGCGGTAGGGGCTTGCGGTGCTAAAGGGGTTATTCTGCCATGGTCCGGGACGGAGCGCGGTGTACCGCCCCGAGCAATCAGCGGTGTGGTCTGAGAGGAAACCGCCTTGGCCGCAGCCGGCGAGTGCGTCCCAGCATAACCAGCGGGCGAGGGTGTAGGGGATGATGAGGTAGTAGCGGAACAGGCCCGGGCGGCGGATGGTGTAGCGGAAGATGTAGAACATGTAGTGTCTGTTATCTGCGAGGGTGAAGGGGTGAATGATGGTGTTGAATCTGACGACGAGCAGGGTCAGAAGGAGGAGGGCGGGCGTTAGGAGGAGGTGGTAGAGTTTGGAACCGATGACTTTCCGGAGGGTGGTGAGGATGATTGAGGTTGAGGGGGTGGTTGCTGAATCGAGTTGCTCGGTAGAGTCTTGAGTTTGGAGTTTCTGTTTCTTTGAAGAGCTACCTTGAGCAGGTCCGCTGAGAGCGTGCTTGCGGCCGTGTGTGCTGGTATCGGAGTTTGCGCCCTTGACTGTGCTCGTCTTGAAGGTGGTACGATAGAGACCGTGAACGAAACGGAGGACCCCAATGACGGAAGGTAGGAAGAGTGGGAAAGAAAAGAATGCGAAGAGAGGCCAGATGTAGAGCATTTGGGCGAGGTGGATTGTCGCGACATGGTTGGATTTATCGCCTGGCGACATATTAGTCCTTGTATTCACTAGAGTTTTATGAAGAAAACACACCGAGCACGACGCCGCCGTTCCAGGCAACGAAGCCGGCGAAGAGGGCCATGATGGTAATGTGCGGATAGACCTTCTTCAGTACGCGAAGAGGATTGGCTAGAGCAGCGATGCCGATGCTCAGGGCGGAGAAGAATAAGTCTGGCAGTGTCAGTAGAGTTCCTTCCAGCCGTGTTTCAGTAGACTCACCATCTGGCCATGCAGTGTTGAGAGGCGGATCATGGACATCCCCAACAGAGTATCTCCACCCGTAGAACTTCACAACCTCGCCGAGTGTCGTCATGCTGGGCTTAGCCACCGGATCAGGACGGAGGGCCTTGACAGCGGCGACAGCCTCCAAGCCGCCCATATACACGACAACCCAAAAGACATTGGTCTGTCTCATGACAAGAGTCAAGACGCCGAGGACGATAGTGATCCAGTCACTCAAGAAAGAACTGCGCTCCTCACGGACGCGGTGGAGGTGGTGATAGTAGGCAATAAGGACTGACAGAGTCGAGACGACGTCGGTGTAGTACAGACCCGAGAAGAAGAAGAGAACAGGAAAGAGGGCAATGTTCCAGCCAAGGTGAATCGCGTGGAAGGAGAGCACTGCTGGGGGTGCTGGGGACTTGGCGTCGGGGTGGCGAGTCTCGAGGAGGTGGCGGCAGTGAGTCGCGAGGATGCCGACGCCGAGAATGGCGATGATGTTGACGCCACGGAGATCGAGGACAGAGCAGTCGGGTCTCATCATCACCTGAAGGTAGTATTTGGATAGAATGTACCTGGAGATTTGTTAGCTGGGTGTGGTGATGGGTCTAATGAGAATGACGGCTTACAAGCCGGGAGGAGTGGTAATCTTGTCATCCCACTCGTCCCATCTTCCTTGACAGAACTTCTGGGCTTGAGGAATATGAAAGATCTCATCCTATTTTTTGTGAGTATGGTGGAATGGTATCGATCTCATATATGGAAACTGAGCTCACCAGGTATGGCTTGTCGACTTGGGCCATGACATTGCTGCACCAGATCCAGCCGAGGATGAAGATGATGATGTACGACACGCGCATGAGCACATCGTAAATCTTGTTTGTCTTGGGGCCCGAGGGGTCGGGATTGGGCATCTTGGGGGTGATGACCCATAGTAGAGAGTAGAGAACGACGACGGACAGGATGTTGAGTCCGTCGACGAAGGCTTCGACGGCCTTCATCTTCAACGTGAGCTGCCCAGAGGGCAGACGAGATTGAGGTGGCTGGCCGTGGGGTTATGTTGGTTATGTTGGATGTAATCACTCAAGATGTGGAAAGAGGCCAAGAAGGAATTGAACAGAAATGAGTGTCAGAAAACAAGGGGAATGTGGCTTCGCCTGGGGATACAATGAGTGGTGGGAGCAGCAGCAAATGATCTCTTACACAGACAAGTGAGGTGGAAGAAAGTGAACAGTTCATCATTTGGCGAAGATGCAGCAATTACGCGTCTTCGCACTGTTTGCGCACGGTCTTTCACTCAACCTACTCGCTGAAGAAAGGGGCAGTTCAGCTCCCTGACAAAACTACTTTTACCAATGTTGTGTTTTGAGATGATGCGTAGAAGATACATAACACAGAATAGTTGCGTTGACTAAGTTCTCGAATCACTGCCTTATTCAAACACATCAACTAGAGTCAAAGAGTCTATTGTATCTTTTATACAAGCCCCGAAGGGTGGACACCCCTCCATCCCAACACCTCATTCAACCATGCTCACCACATTTTCAGCATTAGAAAAGCATAGCCAAGTTATGAAAGGCATTTAGAATGGCTGTTTGTCTAATGTTAGCATGTTGCCTTGGTGGTATTCGATCTTGAGGAAAGCTCACGTTGTCAGACGCAGGGGGAACCTCCTTGAGGAACTTGGGGCCAACAATGGGGATCTTCTGTAGAGGGTGTTAGTTCTCAGGTGAGTCCATTTCGGAGACGCAGTCTGCCTTACAACAAGGATGTCGTTCTGAATTCTCGGGATGCCGGAGGTGTAGAAGAGGGCGGCAACACCGGCGGCAGCGCCGAAACCTGCAGCGCGGGTTCCGCTAGCATAATAGGTTAGTTAATCCGTTCCGAATCTTCCAATTGTGTATAACTCTGTCTTGTGACGGTATCCGATAACTCCTCGTCGCCTCATGTCATCGTCTGTAACGTTCATGTCGGCAGAACAGTGGCAACGGCAACAAGGGTTTCTTGGGCCGAGAGTCGGAATCGTGATACTGAATGCCGTGCGAAGAGTCTAAGGGGCAACTCACAGCTTAACGACGGAGGCAATGGTCCAGCCACCAACGTTGGGGATTGTGTTGTACCTAGATCCAATCAGTCAGCCCACTGCTCTTTCGGTCCATTGCTCATCGCATGGAGTTTGTCTCGCGGTGTCGGGAATTCGGAGGCGCTTGAGAAGCCGTAGTCGAGAGGGATCAATCGTATGGGTATCGTAAGACGTACTTGGGGCCGAACTTGCTGCGGAAGGCAGGGTACAGAGTACCGACGCGAGCCTGCATTGCGACTTTTGTCAATATTTTGTCATGTCTGAGTGGCCTCAGAAGCGTGGAGCAAGAGCGTGGGAGCTCAGGTAGCGGTTTGGCTTACGGGGGAAGGCATCTTGAATGTGGTGGTCGTGCGAACGAACTGTGGGGTGTTCAATTGCAGATGCAAAAGAGTGAGGTCGTGAAAGAATGGTGATGTTGCGCGAGTTTCTTAGCGGGAAAAGCCGGCCGGATTTCCAATGCGCCTCAGGCTACAGGCTGGGAGAGAACATTGAATCCCGGAGCCAATGGGCGTGCTGCCTCTGGTGGGCCCACAGTACGGTCTAGCGGAGCTCAACTCAGCCTTGCACCCAAATCCTCTCCTTCACACCACCAGCTAGACCAGCGTTCTCGGCCGATCGACAACTTTTGACCACAGCCATGGACAAGATTATTGACGTGCGCTTTGAGCGCGTTGAGAAAGCCCTTGCGGTTCTCATTGAGTCGGTATCCAAATATCATCCCCACGCCAAGCAGGCATTGGACCTCCACGAAGCAGACCATGACCTCACAAAAGGCCTCGACGAGGGTAAGCTTACCTCCGACACAAGCTGCCAGGCTCCCATGCTAATTCCACGATCACAGTTCAAATCCATCAAAACAACAATCTTCGCCTGCAGCAACTCCGAGCAACGACTACCTTCCTCGACACACAAATCAGAGAGACGCTCTCCAGTCTAGCAACAACACGGAAGGACATCACCACGACCCAAATCACCGTCCACCCCGAAGGACCCAACTACCCCGTGAAATATGACGAGCTCCTCAACTATGCCCGCCGTATCAGTAAAACCACTCTCCCGCCCGCCGCCCTCACAAACGGCGGCCTCACCGCCGGTGGAGGCTCTCCCGGCCCAGACCCGAACGCAAGCATGACCACCAACCCAAACACCCCCGGCGCAAACGGCCTCCAGAGCCAGCCCGTAAGCGCCGCTCCGACACCCAGCCAGAGCCAGACTCCAGGCCCCTCGGGCGGAGCAAACGGCAGCCCCGTCGGCGGATCGCAGGACCTCCTCCCAGGAACGCAGCAAACGACCGCGACCTCGCTACCCGACGGCCTGCGCAACCACCTCAACCCTCACTTCAACGCGACGTTCGTGCCCTGGCCGAGCGAGGGTATGATCCGCGGCGGCGCCATGGCCATGTATCAAAACCTCGCGGACTCGGGCACCGATCCCCGCGGCTACGATCCGCAGCAGATTGCCGAGGCGAAGCGGAAAGAGGAGGAGGAGCGCAAGGTCCGCGAGGAGCAGGAGAAGGCCGAGATTGAGAGGAAGAACCGGGAGTACGCGGAGAAGATGGAGAAGATTCGCCGCGAGCAGCAGGAGGCGTACCGGCGCGACAGTGTGGCTGCTGGCGCTGGTGCCGGCGCCTCCTCGGCTGGCAAGAGCAAGCAGTTCCAGTTTACAAGTCTCATGGACGATGACGACGACGACGAGTAGCTAACGAGCCACGCTACGGGGAATGTTGTACAACGCAATTCACACAAGACAAATCAAATGAAGAGAACTGTACATGCGCTGTTGTTTTACTCAAAGCTGGAGGCAGCTCGCTCCCGTCTACCAATCCCTGCCGTCTACCATCTAACAAGAACATCATTTTTTTGAACCTCATGACCAACCACGCTCTGCTTCTAGGCCAAAGCGTGTCATCAGAACTACAATGCAACGCTCGGGGGACGAGAGTGAGTATTCGTACAGAAACGTTGATACAATAGCATGAACCTGTCGCCGCATGTTAACGCCCGAATGCAATGCCATTTAATCAATCTTGATGGAGGCGTAAATCTTCCTGACGAACCACCAACTTGCGAAGTAGCCAATGGACCCTGCGAAGCAACGTTAGCATGAGTCAAAGCTGAGGGGCGGCAGGCAAGCTTACCAGTAAGAATGAAGAACAAGAAGGAGATCAGAGCACTGTAGCCGACGTAGAGGACGGTACCCGCCAGGTTGCTCAAGTTCAGCTTGGTGAACAGGTACAAAAGGCAGTTGAGGAAGATGTAGCCACCACTCATACCCGCAGCAAGGAATGATCGCCACTGCCAGTTGTAGTTCTCGGCGCAGAGCAAGAAGTACACCATGAGAATGGTGACGGCAGCAGTTGTAACGATCATGAGACCGTACGAGAGGAACAGGAAGCCGAACATGTAATAGATACGGCTGAACCAGACGGAGCTCATGATGAAGTAGAGTTCGACAAAGATGGCACCAAAGGGCAGGAGACCGACAATGAGCATGCTGGGAATCGGTCTGAGATAGGAGGTGGCAGGAGGAATCTGGCGAGGAATTTGGTTGGTCTTGACAGGGGCCTCAATGGGAGATGCGCGGAAACCCATCCAGGATCCGGCGAACGACAGAGGCACCGACAGGATGAACCAGATGGCAATGATGACCAGCATGGTAGTGAAGGGCACGGCGCCGGAAGACTGCTTCGCCCAGAGGAAGAGATCGAGGAAGAAGAAGGCACCAAATACGATGCTTGGCACCAGAATCGGAGTCAGCGCAATGTTCATCTTCCACTTCTCGCCCTGCAGCGATTTGTACGTTCTCGCCGAGATGTAACCGCCCACAAAGCCCAAGATGGTGTAAAGAAGCAGGATGATTGTTCCGAGGGATCCACGGTTAGAGGGCGACAAGAAGCCGAGAAGGGCGAAGCAGATGGTGAAGCCCGTCATGACAAAAAGCTGAACACCGTTTCCGAGCAGGACCGAGAGCAGAAGAGGGTTCGAAGGGTTGCGGAAGACGTCTCCGTGGACTAACTTCCATCCCGAATCCTCCTGTACGCCATCTTCTAGCGCCGAAGTACCAGAGAGGTCATCCAAGTTGATCTGGTCAAGGCGGTTGTACCTCGCGATATCCTTCTTCAGAGCTCTGACGAGAATAGACATTACGGTAAGGATCAGAATGATGACGATAATTGCGGTGTCAACGAGCCAGAACCAGTGGATCTTGGGATCGAATACGTGCAGGTACTTGTCCCAACGGGTAGCCCAAGCTGTCTTGGACTCGATCCAGAACACCGAGTACGAGAACTTGACCTCCTTCTCAGTGCCGTCTTCCTCGAAGATGATGGGCTCCATCTGGTTATTGCAGTCGAGCAGACCCGGGTAGGCACGCGAGCTCGGCTCGACAACGACACCGACGACGCGCAACTGCGACTGATCGCCGTTGACGGCGTGGTATTCAACGTTGATGTCGTAGTGATTGTTGAAGATGACGTTGCCATTCTCGTCCTCGCCGCCCATCAAGAACCCAGGGTTGTAGAAAGTTGTGTTCGTAAAGTCATCGTAGATCTGCTGTCCGGCGGGCAGGCCGTCCACAAGCCAGTTCAAGCTGTAGCCCTGCTCGATACGGCGCTTGACAAAACCGACGGCCGCCGGGGGGTATTTCTGGATGCAAAGCGGCTTGCACTTCTCGTCGTTCTTCATGCGCAGCTCAAATGGCGAGGTCATGATGCGATCTCCGAAGAGAATACTGCCCAGGCTCTCCGATACATACTCAGGACGGGGTTCGGGCTCGCAGAACTTGAAGCCAGGATGGTAGTAGTCGTAGGAAACAATTGAGTGCAATCGAGAATCGGAGGGAGCGGCGACCGGCTTGATGCTGTTCACGTAGAGAGGAACGACGTCGCCCTTCTTGTAAGAGGTAGGCGCAACACCTGGCAAGTAGAAGGCGGAAGCGAGCTGTGGGATAGCCAGCAAAGAGGCCACGAGCGCCGACGAAGGCGCCATGTCTCGTAGTTGCATCGTGTCGAGATGTTAGAGCTCTGCCCAAAAGTTGCGATCAGTCTTGATACTTTGCGAATGAGAAGATGGTGGCCAAAGGCAAAGTAGCGTGAAACATGAAACCGATGGGAATAGCTACCCCGATGGATGGATCGCGATTACGTACCCTTGGTTCTCGGTAAGGTCCAGGTAGCGCAAAGCGGCTTATAGCCGGTGGATCATCCGGGTTCCGTCTGCACCTGGATGATGGTGGTAAAAGCGGTTCGTCAAGAACACGACGAGCTCGCGGTGATGTTTGTGCAAGAAGCAGAGTTGCTCTGTGGTGGACAGATGGCCAATTGCCTTTGTTGTGTCAGGTCCGGGAGCTTCGTATCTCATTTACAGGAGCTCCTACTGCCTCTCGAACAACTGTCCCAAATGTGGCTTAGTCACCATGCACCCCTGCAGCTCAGCTCCTGAAGTACATACACATAGGTACCTTCAATCACACCCGACTGGACCAGCCGGAACATTGTCTGTCCGGGGTCTTTCGGCAGCCCGGTACCTTGGGCCTGAGGAACCCAGCCATACCTAGGTAAGGTACGTAGCGGAGACCGGTGGTCGGGGTCCACAAGGTCCGATGCACCGGTCCCCGCAATAGCGCAGATCAGTTTAGCAGTTGCAAAAAAAAAAATCCTGCACCGCGCTCTTGTTCCGTTGCGATCTCAAGTTTTCAACGAACAACATACAGCATCGCCAGATTCAAAATGGCGGCACCAAGCACCCTTCCAGCGCTGCTGGATTCTTTGACGCAGTCATTGACGACATCACTCGACGCGGCACCAAAAGGCTCCATTGCGCCGCCTCAAAATGGAATTTCACTTCTCGATACCAAGAATGAGCTTCTTGCTTCCTACCTGCAAAATCTGGTCTTCTTGATCCTTCTGAAGTTGCGCAATGCCAAGAAGCAATCCAGCGACGACGACAATGCCGGCGGGACTATGGAGACGGTTGTCAAGAAGCTGGTCGAACTCCGACTGTACCTCGAGAAGGGTGTCCGGCCCCTTGAAGACAAGCTGCGTTACCAGATCGAGAAGATTCTTCGCGCCGCGGACGACGCCGAACGGAACACCCAAGCAGTCAAGGCCGCGCAAGGTGCAGGCTCTGACGACTCCGACGACTCTGCTTCTGACGGAGAATCCGGCAGCGACGAAGAGGAGGAGGAGGAGATGAAGGCAGCCCACCTTCAAGCTCGGCCAGATGCCTTTGTCAGACCCGCCGCTGCCTCCTCTGCTGTTGCAACCGCGGCGAAGAATGGTGTCTACCGACCCCCGAGAATTGCGCCTACCATCATGCCCTCTGAGCGCAAAGAGAAGTCTGATCGCCGCCCACTCAAGTCTCACACCATGGACGAGTTCATCGAGCACGAGCTGTCGACTGCTCCCATCGCCGAGCCCAGTATCGGAACGACTATTGTCAATGGTGGTCGCAGGATGAAGACGGCCGCGGACCGCAAGACGGAAGACGAGCGTCGCGAATACGAAGAAGCCAACTTTACTCGTCTCCCCACGTCGAGCAAGAAGGCAAAGAAGGAGGAGGCTATGCGTACCGGCAACGGCAAGCGTATGCAATTCGGCGGAGAGGAGTGGAGAGACCTCGGCGAAGGCGTCGACCGAATCAACAGACTCACGGCCCGCAAGAGCGGTGGCGGCAGCAGCCGCGACATCCTCGACAAGAGCCGGAAGCGCGGCCGGGACACCGCGGACGGACCAAGGCGCAGTGGCCAAGTCGAGATGGGCGAGAGATTCCAGAAGAAGGCCAAGATGTTGGAGGCGGGCAGACGCGACAGAGGCAAGCGATAGACGGAGATACCCACGATATACACGGAGCAGCAGCAGCATTAGCAGCGGCCATCACAAAAAGCTGTGCCGAGGTTCTAGGAGCCAATTCATTCCCGGTGCGTCCAACTTTAAAAAAGGAATGAATCACCTCATCGTGTTCGTGTCTGTGTGTCATGTGTGTGAGATGCGCTTCAAGCGTGTTCCTGGATTTTCCAACTGTTTGGTGGTGCTGAACCAGGCTGGCAGCGCTAAGGCAGGCCGGGAAAAGGCGGAAGGGGATCCGATCGGCCACTGATCTCCAAAATCCCCGACGAGAAAAATGCCTCTTTAGCTCTAGACTGCCACAACGGCCCAACCAGCTTCACTGACCAAGGCCTTGGTTCTCCCTTGGTTCTCGGACTATGCACCAAGGCCCTGCCATGTTGAGCCAGTCCGACCTTGATTCCCATGTCAATTTCTCTTCATCTTTACCCTTCACACAGACGCTGTATCTGTAAGGTATACTTCGTACACAGAAGTTTCTGTCATGGCATTGGGTCGTCCTTTTATCCCGGAAGAAATACTGCGTGGTTTTCCCAACGACTGGACCGGATGACGGCCCAAGCCCCCCCCCCCCCCCCTGAACTGTCCCCGTATGTGTCCAATTAGGGAGACATCTGGCGAGACTGAGCCAAACCCTCGTCTTCACATGCTTCAATGCGGGCGTTTCAATGGGTTCCCTAGCGTTCTTGGTGACGTCAATTGTCGATAATCGGGTGGGCCTGTTCGCCGGTCGTCTCAGTCTCACCTCACCTTACAGGCTCACCTTGGCAGCAGCTACCTACTCACTGCCTACCAGCAGCAGCGGCAGCGGCAGCGGCAGTACTAGCACCAGGGGAAATGGGAAGGAGAGCTCACATGCCAGCTACCTGCCCAGAGCTCCCGAAGCTCCCTAGGCTCATCACTCATCCACAGATAGCAAAAGTAAGTAGTTCGGAAAGTACCTACTCCGTTTGACACACATAGGGTTTAATACAGCTTCGTGCCCTATCCCTTCCTTCGCATCGTAGTTCATCGTGATCAACACCTTTTGCTTCACTCCAAACACACACCCAGCTGTACAAGCTGCTGTACACCTGCTCCCCAACACCACCGATTCCCTCCAAGGCTTGCGGCCTACTTGCCACGATGCCGTCCGAATCTCGCGTAGAGAATCCATTCTTCCACCCCTTCCTCTTCGTCTTCCAGATATGGCAATGGTTCGCCGATAAAATCTTCTCGCCCACCCCTCCCGAGCCCAGCACTCGCCTCAGTCGACCCAAGGTTGCTGTCATTGGAGCTGGTATCACTGGTGTTACTTCCGCCGCGCACTGCATTGGCCATGGTTTTGATGTGGTCATCTTCGAGGCCGGTGACCGCGAGAACCTCGGTGGTATCTGGAGTGTACGTTGCCCATTGAAGCCCAACACCCCCATGCTTGGTACTAACGAATCACATAGAAAGTGAACAACTCGTCCAGTCTTCAAATCCACTCCATGATGTTCCGCTTCCACCCCTCGGTCAAGTGGGAACGCGGGTATCCCGACAGACAGCAGATCCTAAGCCAGGTAAAGCAGCTTTGGCAGAAATATGGACTTGAGACACGCACCAAGTTCAACACATCAGTGGAAAAGGTCTACCAGGATGAGAAGGGCAGATGGGTCGTCAACAACACTGCCAATGGCCACTTCGAAGGCGTCATCGCCGCTGTTGGTACCTGTGGAGAGCCCAAGATGCCCCAGCTCCCGGGCATGGAGAAGTTCAAGGGCAACATCTACCACTCCAGCCAGCTTACTGGGTATGTATGTTCCCCACCTTTGGCCCCAAGCTTGCTAACTAAATTCGCAGCAAGAACGCCAAGGGTAAGAAGCTCGTCGTCATCGGAGGTGGTGCCAGCGCCGTTGAAGCTCTGGAGTTTGCTGTGGATGAGGAAGCTGAGAAGACTTCCATTCTGTCTCGCAGCGACAAGTGGATCATCCCTCGCAATCCCATCGTGAACATGCTTCTTGCTATGAACATCCTCGGTCAAGAGACTCGTCTCTCTTGGATCCCGGAGACGCTGCTTCGCAAGTTTTTCTACCGAGACCTGCAAGACATCGCACCGTACGACAAGGGCATCTACATGGATACGCCAATGGTAAATAGCCATGTCATGGAGACCATCCGGTCCGGCCACGCCGAGTGGGTTCGCTGCGATATTGAGGGCTTCACGGCGGAAGGTGTAATTGTCAACAGACGCGCTCAAGGTGTTCCCAAGGGCGGCCCTGGCAGAAGACAGGTCATCCCGGCCGATATCATCGTCATGGCCACTGGATTCAAGCGCCCGTCCCTGGAATTCTTGCCTGATGACTGCTTCAACGAGCCGTACTCGCCCCCCAACTGGTATATCCAGACTTTCCCTCCAAACCACCCGTCTATCTCAGCTATCAACTGGTAAGCATCTTGCTCATGGCTCCTGCGAATGAACTTGGCTCTAACAACTTACAGCACGTACGTTGCTGCTATCGGCACAGTCGGAAACTGGCACATCGGCATCTATACCAGAATCCTTCTGATGTTCCTCATTGACCCATTGACAAGACCCCATCCCTTCTGGATGAAGGCCTGGATCGAAATGACCAAGCTTCTGAAATCTGCGTCGCCCACCGGTGCTTTCGACTTCTTCACTTATCTCGAGCTCATCTGGTGGTTCGCCTTCAGTGTTACCTTCAACCCATTCCGCTGGAAGTGGGCATTCTTCGTCTTTTTCGGATTGGGCTTCATGCTTCCTAAGCGCGTCGTTGAGGTTGAGAGTCGGATTCGCAACGGAATGGGTTTCCATGAGGATGTCGGACGCGATGTAGGACACAGCATTTAGAAAAATGCCAAGCGTGCTCCGAGTCGCGACTGAGTAACAGCCGACAAGGAGCTCTTTGAAGTTAGTCCTGACATGGTCACCTGGGCTTTGGTGTTTCACAAAAGCCCTGGAGAGAGTCTGCAAGCAAAATGCATCGTGTACGATAACTGGCATGGATTAACGAGACTTTCGAAATGAGACATCGCTGCTAGTTTAGGTTCCTCATCATTCAGTCCAGTCCAACCCAACCAAAGTTGGCTGCCACGCTGCCTCTCTATCCCACCAGTGTCCGTTGTGGAACATGGTCATCAGGAAGAGGACTCGAGCGATACTAAAACCGCGGAGCTCCTAGCACATTGATTGGGCCCTTTGGGATTCTGCAGCCGAGTCCTCAGCACTCTGGGACGTTTCCGTGTCCCTCGGTTCGGAGGTTGAGCCACAAAAGTCAAAGAGAACCAATCGCTGACCACATCCTTAGACCTATTTTCACGCAACGAAGCTCTTCCGCCCTGCGTGTGGATCATCGGTAGAGACACGCTCCCCGGACTTCCAGCTCGGGCTAGCATCGCATCCGGCAAGTCCGCTTCAGTCGGCCGTGAAAACGCCACATTTCCGTTTTGAGAAGCGTCACATATCAGCAACGTTCAGCTCTCGTATAGGCATTCCAACTCTGCGGTGCTGAGTTTCAATAGTCACAACACCTGCAAGCCTCGTAGCTTTCTTTTCTGCCAATGGGTGCGATCTTCACGAGTTTGTGGAGATGATTCTAAACTTCGTCCGCTCGCGGGTTAGCTGTGCAAAGGTTACACATCTCTAGCAGCCGGAGGCACCGACGTCCCATCAGATAGAAGTGCCGGTTCGAACGGTCGCATCGCCAAACGTCGCTCACTTCTGTAAGCGGGGAATGCCATTTTGAGAACCCGTCATCGAGGCCAGCTAGCCACAAAGGTGATAATGTTTTCACAGCACAACTATTTTCACATTAACATGCATTTCTGAAGCTCCCGCTGCATACACCAACCATCTGTTCGGGAAGAGGGGTTGTCCGTTCATCGAGACATGATTCGGATTATCAAACATCTCATTCCCCCTCCTTCAGCGCAGACTTGACTGTCTTAGGACACATCTTTCTTGCGTAACATCCCATTGGCTCTAGGAACGAAGCTCAGTCGGCAGACCGTGGTGAACTTTACCATGCCCTTGGTGCCATTCTGCGATGCGAGCATCTTGAGGGAATTGCGTTAAATTTCTTGGGCCACTCATGGTCAACCTGGGGATGCCCGTGTCTCACACGAGCAATATGATCTTCAGCCCTTGTAAAAACTCGGGATACCCGTTGACCTCATCCATGCTGGTGTACGAGAAGAAGACGCTTTTCGGGATCCCTTGATACTAGTCAAGCTGCTTATAAGTTGAAGCAATATTCCCATAAACTTGGGAAAGCTTCACGACTGCCCATCTGAGAATGCTTGGATTCCGCAGAAACCCATTGAGTGTGTTTACTTTCCCCTCGTTCCACTGCCAACATTACCCCATGAATAATCCCCGCTGAAGTGTACATCTTCAAACAGGTCGTAGGAAGCCCTCGAACTCCTCATCTATCTTGTCGGTCAGCTCAGACAGCCAGTCTATCGACGACGTACCAACAGTAGCAGACACAAAGATGTCCGTCTACGCAACTTCCAACCAGGGCTCTTTGGCCCGAAACTCCATCAAGCAGGAGTCCAGCGCCGTACACATTGACGAAGTTAACGTCAGCGACGCTTCAAGGTCGTCGTCTATCAGCTTGGACGCCTTGACCATGGTCGCCTCCAACGACGGCCACATGTCATACCGCGTCGTGCGTGTCATTGACACAGCCAGACGTATCCAGAAGAAGCTCGTCCGCGAGGTCGAGGAAGTCACCCACAATCACTTCCAGACCATTGATCTAGACGCTTACCTGGCATACATCTCCGATGAGCGTCTGACACACATGCCTCCCAAGGGCAGTCAGTGGGATCGCGTCCTGAAGTCGGCCGAGTTCTTCGGTCTTCAGCTGGACGAATACTCGCGCCATATTCAGTCCTTCATCGAGGGCTGCTCGCTTGTGCGCGATACAGCGTTGGCTACTTGCTACCTATTGCTTGAGGTAAATCAAACAGTCTCACAACTCCCCGGCTACGACGCCGACGCTGACACTTCCCCAACCAGCTCGGACACGATCAAGCACAGGCACTGGAGCCCACATTCAATGCTCTATATGAGCTTGGCTTAGTGCTCGGCCACGCCATCAGACTCAACGGCATGTTCACCGCAAGCGATGCCATCCGCTACGAGCTGAGTCGCATCTTTGATAGCATGCTCAAGCTCGTCGGTGATGTTGCCCTCTACTATCGCTCCCGGATCAACAGCATCTACAGCGGTTCGGTGACGATTGACTTTGACGCCCAGTTCGGCTCACAGATCACCAGGATCTGGACCCAGCGAGAGAACCTCTTCAACCACATGTGGCAGTACAAACTCGGTTCCAAGAACCGCCGACTAGACATCACCACACTTCGTCGTCACTTGCTCCCTACACGGGAATCAGCAAAGTCTCATGTGTATGGGCGTGTTGCCGATCGCAAGTTGCGTGTCGATGGGACATGCGAGTGGCTTTCGCATGACTTGCATGACTTCCTCAGCAGTGATGACAAGATCTTTACTGTTACTGGCGGAGAGGGCTGCGGCAAAAGTATGCTTGCCGCATGGGTACGGGAGAGGCTGGAACGCCCGATCAACCGTGTCCAGTATGAGACTATCTCCTACACATTCTGTAAGTTCTCTCGGTGTTTATACGCTCCGCGAGTGATGCATGAGCTGATGTTTGGGCCCTAGCAACCGATATCCCTTCGGAGACAACCCCCATCGCCTTCCTCAAGAGCCTCTTGTCTCAGCTCCTCGAGATTAACGTTGGTGACGTCGCTCTCTTTGAGAAGCTCGAAGCCATCTTTGATCATGCTTCGCCCTACCACAACAGCGCAAAGCTAGAGAGTGACCTATGGGAGGCCCTCGACTCGAGCTTATCTTCAATCAACAGTAAGAAGGTCAATCTCAGCATCATCATCGACGGTCTCGATGAGGTCTTAGGTGGCGCTACCAAGGCAGGGGAGCTTCACAAGCGCCTCCACGCCAGCATAGGAAAGCTTCCCAGGACCCAAGCAGTGACATTCTCACGGCCCATCTCACACCTTGGCGGCAGCGGTTGCAAGCACGTAGTCGTCACCCCTGATCACGTTCGGGACGACATTGAGCTTTATCTCGCCAACAGACTTGGGCGAAGCTGCTGCTTTGTGGCACAGAGCGAACAGGCAAGAAGGGACTTGCTTTGCCAGCTTGCGGACCAGGCCAAGGGTTCGTTTCTATTTGCCTACCTTGCCAGAAGGCTTTTCTCCGCAGTCTCGGACTTTGGAGTCTTCAGAGGCATCATCGCTGGCTGCAAATCCGACGTCAAAGCCGTCATTGGAGAGTTGATGAAGAAGGTCAACCTCAAGGAGGAGTACGGCGAGAGCAAGACCTACAACCTATTCACGTTCATGGTCACCGCCCAGCGCCCGCTCACACTCGGTGAGATGACAGACCTCCTGGGAGTCTCGTTGTCGACACGCACTGTTTCTTCTGGTGCTGATGTCAAGGGGCCTGTAAGCAACACCCAAGGTCTTGTGGTGATCCGCCACGGCACTCTGCGATTCAAGCACTCCACCATCAGGAAGTACGTCCAGAGCCTTTGCGGCTCAACCCTCATGTCTCTTCACGACTCCCACCGCCACCTCACCATGGCCCTCCTTCTCTTTGCCAAGACCAAGTTAAGCAATTATACTTGTGAGCCGTCGATGGAACTGGTTGCCGAGGAGACTTTCCATGAGTGCTTCCAAGCGTACCACATCGTCAGCTACATGGTGCGCCACTGGGTTTCCCATTTCCGCTCATCGTCACTTTGCGGCCAAAACGGCACCATCACCTTGACTTCCGAGTTCAAGGATGTTTTTCCCGACTCCATCTTCTTCACAATGCTGGAATGGCACTACTGGCAAACACAGTACGCCATCAAGGAGACCATTGAGATGCATAGCTTGAGTCTCCGGATCCGTTCTACTTGTTTCGGCGAGAAGAACCGATCATACCTCCAAAGTCTCATCATCCTCGGAAGCCTGCACCGGAGTCAGTCTGAGCATGCTTTCGCGGCCGAGTTCTTTTACAAGGCTTCGCATCTTGGGCAGACTATCCTTTACAAGTTCAGCCCTCTCGTGGTTTCATGCACGAACCTGTTCCTCACTTGCACCGAGACTCTCACCTTCACCAAGCGCACTCAAACGGTTACGCACCGTGAAGAGATGATCAAGTTCATGATTGAGATCTCCAAGAGCAAGCAGGGAGCCCGCAGTGATGCCGTCATCAAATGGTATGAGGCGCTCGCTAAACTCTACATCGATATCAAGGAAGAAGAGCTTGCGATGTCTATCTACAGCGAACTTCATATCATAATTACCGCCCGTTTCGGCAAGGGCTCGAAGAAGGAGGGGTCAATTGCCGAAGCCATCTCAGGCATGACCGTCGTTCTGAAGGCTAGCGACAAGAAGATCCACAACCATAGCCAGTGGCACTCGCTCTTGTTCGACACTGCGGACGACTTGTCGTTCACCGACGTCCGTCGCATCAAGATTCTCATCAGCCTAGCTGTTGAGTATGAGTCCAAGGGCCACCTAATTCAAGCCGAGAGGCTATACATCAGCCTCTGGCGGGGCATTCTCGAAGTCTGCCGTACTAGCAAGGTGACAATCGAGCTTCACATTCAGAAGATCAACATTGCCATCGAGTACATCAACTTCCTCAAGCGCGTCAAGCGAACGGAGGAGGCTTGCAACATCATGATTTGCGTCTGGGCCGAGTACGAGAACCAGTCCTTTGAGTCCGAGATTATTATGATTCGCCTCAGGGAACTTGGTATTCTTGCGAAGTCTTTCGGCATCCTCAGCGTATCCATGTCCATCCTCAAGAAAGTCTGGGGCTGGTTCAAGGAGAGGAAGACTGTCGAGAGCGAAGAGGCTCAATCCACTACCACAATCATCACCGAGGTCGTCGAGGAGATCACCGAGACCTATGTCGAGACCAAGACGACCACCACCGTCGTTGAGACCGTCACCAGGGAGATTTGGGAGACCAACTATCAACGGTGCCGTGGTCGCAAGGCCGATAGAAATTTCTTCAAGTCTTGCTTGGCGATGGTCAACCTCTATCTCAAGCTTGAGAATTGGGCTGAAGCCGAGGTCGTAATTCGCCAGTCTCTCGAAGTCACTTGGAAGGGCGTCTTGTCAGTCGACTCCAAGTTGACCATCGAGGGCGAGTTCATCTCCGAGCGCATACTTGTCGCACAGCGTCTTGCTCTCTGCTATCATCGTCAAAGGCAATTCGAGAAGGCGGATGCGATCTATCTCCGAATCTACAACGCCTGTTTCTCGACCCTCAAGGCTGACAATGTGTTGATCTTCGAGGCGGCTGAGGCCCTGGTTCAGTTCTATGAAGACTTCCACCGTCACGAGAAGGTCATTGACATCTACGTCAAGCTCCTGCAGCATTACCGTAAACATTTGTCATCTGGTCATAGCCTGCAAGTTAGTATTCTCTACAAGCTCGCTGCTGTCTACCACAAACTTGGCCGCAGAGAAGCTTATGACTGCTACGGCGAAATCGTCACCATCTTCTCCAAGGACGGGTGCTGCCATGGAAGTGCACTAGATGCAGCCATCATCGTCCTGAACCACTACCACGCTGAGAAGCGCTGGGCTGAGCTGCAGAAGATTTGCGTCACGCTTTGGACCACGTTTGTTCATCACAATCGTGAGATCAAGTTCACGCAGGAGATCGTCGAGCTCATTTACGAGCGATACCGATATGTCCTTGAGTTCCACGCTAAGGTCGAGTTCTCGGTTCGCTACAAGCTCACGATTGAGTATCGCGAGACCGCGACCAAGGTCTTTGGCGCCAATGCTGCCATCGTCATCAAGGCTTTGATCGCTCTGGCGGAGTTGTGTGAGACTTCCGAGGAGCACTACCACGAGTCCATTACCATCTACGAGGAGGTTATCAAGAAGACTACGACCACCAACGTTATCTCAGAGACCACCGTCAGGACGATCAAGAAGCGTCTATCGAAGCTCTACGTGACTGTCATCACAACCAACAAGGTGACAACCACCACAACTATCGATCGTGCGATCGGAGTCAGTCTTGAGATATACGCCCAACTCAAGATTGAATTCGGCTGGTGGCACGAGAAGACTCTGTCCAAACTCAAGGAAGTTGTCTTGCTGTACAAGAAGATTGGTAACAAGGAGGCTCACTCCTCCATCGCCCAGCTTCTACAGGTTTCTATCATTGAGATCATCACTACTGTCAAGATCTCTATGAACCTCCATGCGTCAGCCAAGACGCTGGCGTCCATTTACCTGTCTGCGGGCATGGTCCACTATGGCCAGGATCTTCTCCGACAGCTGCGATACCTGCTTCTCTTCCCTGGATTCGAAGGCGGAGAGAAGGATGTCAACATCAAAATCTCCGGCCAGTCGAGCAAGGTATACTTGGTATTCTTGATCTCGTTTGAGCAGGCTCTCAACGGAGATGCTAAGGTACGGTACAGCTTCTCTGAGCTGATGGCAGATGTGCTCCTCGAGACAGTTCTCTACGAGCAGTACATGTCTGTTATGGCTACGTGCACCGATTCGACAAGGATCGAGACGATCATTGAGCCAGCAGCCCGCCTCCGCTTCGTCTGGCAGTCCCGTGGCCGCAACGGTTTCGTGGACGTGCTTGACAAGAAGCTCTTCGCCCTGTTCACCTCGCGTTACTTCAAGTCTTCAAGCTCTCAAGACGACAGGAATGCCAGATTCGCCTTCTACGTCGCGCTTCTCAACGAGATCGGCGGTGGCATTGCCGATAGGGGTACTGTCGACTTTGGTCTGGTGTCCTGCAAGGCCGCCTACACTGCTGTCAGAAGACTCATGGTTGAGGAGAAGGACTTTGTCAGAGCTCAGAAGGTCGCGCAATGTGGATTTGACTTTGCGCAATCCCAGCGATTCTATCACCAGCGCAACTGCTACGTTTGGGGCTTTCGTTTCGCCGAGGTCCTAGCTGGCATCCGCGTAGACATGTGGAAGTCTGCCGGCAAGCAACAGCAGGATGAGCTGCTTTCCATCAGCCGCAACATCTTGCAACATGTGTTGACGGTCTTGAGAGACGATAAGGTCGAGTTTACTAGCCTTCGCTTCGAGGACATTTCCGGACTTGTTCGCCTCCTTGGCGAGCAGAAGAACTGGGCAGAACTTGAGGTAAGTTTCATACAGTCTTCAACGACTAACAGCTTTGTGCTCTGTACTAACTGTTCCTTTCCAGAGCCTTCTTACCTCGCTTTGGCGATCCAGAGAGGTTCAACGCAACTGTGGCGTGTGGTCTCCTGATATCGTGCTGACAATCGGCTCCCTGTTGGTCAACGCGCACGAGCTTGCGGGTCACCTAGACCAAGCCATCACCCTCTGCGAAACTATATACTACAACGTTCGCCAGTCTCGTGGTGGCTTGGACTCTTCCGCATTCTACTTCTCGAACCGCCTAGCCTACCTCCTGCGCCACGCCAAGCGCCTTCGCGATGCTGGACGTGTGCATCTGGATGTTGTGTGCGATCTTGACGAGCACCTTTCCGCAAGTCAAGGCGCGGATAAGGACGAGCGTCTTCGTGCCGCGGCCGACATGCATCTCGACGGCATGTGACGATGTGGCTGGGCCACCCGCGGTGACGTGAGAAACACGAGTGAGATCCTCGAGAGACTGAGAGGATATGGTAAGCTCAACGTGCCGTCCATTGAGAATTGGTCGGCAGCGGATGAAAAGAAGGAGACGAGCCTTGTGTGGCCCGAGACGATCAAGTGGGATCTCGGCAAGCCTGAGACCGAGGTCCAGGCGCCGAAGAAGAGAGATTTGTTGTCTCCAGCCAAGGAGCGATGGAGTCGCTTGGGATTCAGGCGGCTCGGGTCCGAGGTGGCGCACTGAATTTGGAGTTGAGATCTTTTAGTTTGGATTATTTTGCGGGTATGTCGAGAGCATGAAGGAGTTTCTGGGGAAGTTTACACATCGATCAACACTGGATCACGTCACGTTTCTTTGAGTCATGTTTCCTTAGGTCTATTTAAATCAACGCTGTCTAAAACGCTAATACCGCAATTGATTTGATCAATATGTTTACTTATTTATACGCGGACGATGGCTGTAACGATTCTACATATTTCTGGACAACTGGATTCTGGGGCTAGTGTAAGGTAAACCATGATCCATTCAATGCATCATACCCCAATATCCAGGTTTTGATCCAATATCCTCGTTTGAATGTATCGTTCCAAAGTCTTTCCAATACTCTCGGAGCCCTCGCGTTCGAATTCGAATTCATGAGCATACGAGCCGTCATTCTTCTCTGTTCCGTAACCCACCCCATGAACGCCATCTTGTAGAGTCAGCCCCGCAGCCAAAAGCGTGCCCTCAAATTCCCAGAGGTTCAACTCCTTGGCAGTGTCGAATACTGGATTATCGGCGTTCATTTCTATGTGGGCCCTGAAAGCCTCCGTGTATCGATCGACCCAGTCGTCATAGGCCTTGTACCATGTCTTGGGATATCTCTCTAAGAGGTCGTCGTCTTCGACAGGCTCGCCGCAGAATTCGGGATTCGCGGGCCAGTTCCAGACGTACCACAGGAAATTTGTCCCAAAGTCCTCCCAAATGCAGTATTTATATCCTGGTAAAGAAAGCCCATACTCTGGTAGAGCTTCTGATTGGTGGCCTGGCTTCAAGGAATTCTCTTCATGAGCCTGCACCGATGTCGATTCTGTCTGTGACTGCTCGATTGAATTTTGCTCCTCCGTTGGAGACAGAGGCTCGTCTCCGACCTGGGCGACTGGGACTTGTGGCTCGACATGTACTGTTTGTGGCTCGTTGACCGACTCCTGATCCTCCGTCTGGGACAGGGATGCGGACGTAGGCTGGATGGCTGATGGTTCCTCTGGCTTTACTTGCGCTGTCGTGTTGACAGGGAGTGACTTCATGTCCTCCTCTAGGCGGACTTCGAGAGCGTTACCTGAGAGCTCAATAATAAGGCCATAGGGGGTAGTAATAGAAAAGTATATTTTATAGTTGGAATTCTCGGCTAGTGCCAGTAGTGCTTTGATGGATTGGAATGGAGGAGACATTGTAAAGTATTGATGACTTGATGGAGTTCTAAAGAGATGAGATGTTGATTAGCTTCAGCTATGACAGATCTGGTCGAGAGATGATTTACATATTAGTATTGTGAGAATAGGGGACTGAGGCCGCCCATTGCTGTGCTAAAAGCGCCTTGCAGCAGTCAGAGCCCACAGGTGACACAGGTAGGTAAAGTAGGCAGCATTGTCATCCATGCTTATTATGACACTTTTTCCACTTGCAGGGGTGACGGCCAGAAGACCTAACCAACAGACCTAAACAACAGACCAAACCAACAGCGATTGAGATATCAAAACAACTGGAGTGGGCGCATCCCATTTTTTTAGGAATTTCCGAGCGCTTAGGGTAGAATACAGGGGCCATGGGTTTTCGTGCCCGCTCCCAGCGCCTGCGTGCGATGAAATGCCTGAAACCATAAGCACCAACTGACGAGGAACTAGCAGAGCATTGCTCACAACGGGCCCTTCCAATCGGTCTACAAACCTAACTATACCGAAAGACGCCAGCGCTTACAGTAAATAGGTATCACGCCGTAGATAAAGCTCACCGTGTCTTGCACACTTGAACATGCAAAGGTAAAGGGACCGATGCCTCTTCCATACTTACTTTACTAGGTAGTTCATGCTGTTTGCAGGTCTTATCCTGCCAACTGCTGAATAGCATCAGTGCACCGTCTTCAGCCCTTCTCTAAGTCTATTTGGCATCGGTATTCGCCTCCACCATTATTACAGTAATATAGCTTTACTCCGGAGTTATGCATAGGCGGATCCAAGGAAAACATGGTCGGACTGAATCTCCTCGTCGCTTCCAACCATATGTTGCAGGCCAGACTTGGGAGTCCCTTCTTCAATCCATAGGTTGGGTAGGGGTTTGTCTGCTCCTTTGGGCGCAGGAATCTCGCTTGTCATAGGCACGTTCCAGGCGTGAACAACTTGGTCGGGAGTCATCTTGCGACTGCCATCCTTCTGGACATCACGTACTATACGCTTAACTGACTCGGATTGTCTGTTGCCAGATCATGTCAGCAGCTGAGTTAAGTCTCTGGATGAGTTTCCAATGAGAGGTGAACTCACTTGAACATTGTGAGCGGGTGAGCTGAGAAATTGGCACCAACCCAATTGGCAAATCGTGTAAGGTGTAGTGGAAGGATAGAATGTGACTGAAATGATCGTAGTCGTTGTCTGGCTAGGCGTCATGAACAAGAATTTAGCCGCGTAGAAATCAAGGTTTAAGTACATTTTCCACTTCGTTGCAATCCGCGTGTTATCTAGCCGGAACGGCTTTTTCATCTCCAGATTTAGAACTTGACGCCGACCTATTCGTGTTGGTCTTGCAATTGACGCCAGGACCCTGCTGGTGGCCACGATACATGGCCTTGATCACAGTCACTGGCAGCTGGAAATTCGGCATGTTATTGGACTGACCAGAGCATGCTGGTAGAAGAGTAGCTGCTCCCTGTAAATGGAGAAATAATACTACCTCTGACTGTTCGCGCTGACACAGCCACGGCCTCAACCCCGATTTTCTAGATACTAATACGGCCAGTATTCCTCAGCCAGTTTGTTGCTCAGACGATCCGCAACCCTTCATTTTCAGAACTTCACCAAATCCGCACCTTTCCCTTTTCACCTTTCAATGGCTCCTTCCATCGCAACCATTAAGGCGTTATTAGTACTTGTTGAACACTCCGATTTTAATATTTACTTTTCTATCACTACCCCCTATGGCCTTGTTCTTAAACTATTTATTACGAGTTATAGCACGCAACAATAGGCATACAGAGTATAATAAAAGTAGCTTAATATATTAAAATAGAAATAGATAAAAAAAAAAGGTTTATATATATAATATTTAAAATAAATACGTAATTTAGTACGTAACAGGTACTTTATAAAATACGATTACTATCCTTATTACGTAATATACCCCCTAATTACTACTAATAAAAAGCTATTATACTTAAAATAGAACTTCTAAATACTTTTATAAAGGCCCGATTTAGTTAAATATAAGTAAAAAAAAAATAAGTATAAAGAATATGCGTTTTTTAAACTACGTTTATTATAAATATATCCCTTTATCTAAAATAAATAAAATCCTAACTTAAAATAGCGCATATTTTATTATTTTTAATATATAAATTACTAAGGGCGAGGCTACTTAGCTACCTCGTATATATCTAAATTCTTATAGTATTACTTAGCTATTATTTTTTTTTCTCTTTTTAACCTTTTTATAATTACTATAAGTACCCCTATTTACTACGCGCGCGCGCCTATATTATTAAATTATTTATTAATTTTATTTTAAATATAAATATCTAATATATTTAAAAATAATAATAAGTTTTATATAATTTTTATAATACTTTTTATATACGTATTATATAGTTTATTAAGAGTTTAAATAAGTAATAATATTAATAAGCCCTTTTAAGTCGTTACCCCCCTTTATAACTTTTTATTTACTTATTAGGGCCTAGTTATTAAGCTCTCTCTTTTTAATTAAAAAAATATTAAAGCTATTAATAAAAACGCTAAGAACTTTATTAAGTTCGAAGCTCTTATTAATAATTATAATAAAAATAATAATAAAATAAATAGTAATAATAAGAGCTCTAAAGAGCTTTTATTTATCCCCCCCTTAGAGTTTAAAAATAAGGATAAAAATATTTTAAATATTAAGCTTTTTAAAAAGGGTATATTATATATTATTATTTTAAAAGTTCGTTTTTAATAGTATTTTAAAGTCTAAAAAACGTAAAGCTAGCTTTTTTTAAAAGGGTAATAAAAAGTAAAAAAGAATATTAAAAAACTAAAGTATTCCCCGTAATAAATATAGTTTTTTTTATTATTTTAAGCCTAATTAATATATACTTAGTCCTTAAAAAGCTTAAAAGAGCGGCTTTTAAAAAACGGTTAGTATAATATATACCCTATTTTTAAATAGCCCTCTAGTTTACTAACTTTAAAAATAGTAAACGTTATTTTATAAAAAGTAGTAGCTAATATATATACTATTTTAATAGTTATTTAGCTAAGGGGTATATTAATATACTAGTCGTTATATACTTAATAGCCTAGGTTCTTATTAAGGCTATTATAAGTAGCGCTCCTTTTATTATAAATATATTATCCTTTTTTATTATTAAAAAGCGTACTCCTAATTATAGTTTTAATAAAAAATCGGTAAGCTCTATACTATTATTTATTATATAAAGAATAATAAGAAAATATATAAGAATTATATTAAGTTTTATATAAAGGACTTCTTTTTTATACGCTCCCCGTCCCCTCCCTTAAATATATTTATATTATTAATTATATTTATTATAGTTACTTATAACTAGCCTCTTATTATACTACCCGCTCTTATACCCTAAGTTATTAACTTAATAATTATTTTACTTTTTATCCCCCCCGCTACTTCTATTACTCTTAATTTTATAAATTTTAAAATATATAAAATATAGTTCTTAGTACGCATACTTACTCTCTTTATTAATAATATTATAATTTTAATAATTATATACTTTATAAACTAGTAATTTAAATAATAAGTATAAGCCTAGGTCTTATTTTTATATATATATACCTTATAAAGTAAAGTTATTTTAGGAATTTAGGCTTTTAAGCTAAAAAAAGTTTTATTTTATTTATTTTAAGCCTCTAGGCCGCACTCTAAGTTCCGTTTATTATTTATTTTTAAATATTAAGTTTTTTTAAATATAGCCTAAATTAACTATTTTTAACTATTTTAGCTATTTATAATAACTTCTTACGTATTATAAAAGTTAAGAAGTATATAAAAATATTTAAACTTAGCTTATAAAAAGTTTTTAATAAGTCTATTTACTAGTATATTTTTTATTAATATATAAGTAACCTCGAAGCTACTTTTAGTATACTCTTATCTTAGCTATATATTTTATATATTAATATAGTAAAATTAAGTAACTATTCTTTTCCCTTCCCTTATAATAAGTTAAATCGTTTACTAATTATTATAATTAACTAACTATATTTCTCTTAAATTAAGGGTAATATTTTTAAAAAGGCGCTTTAGAGCTATAGTCTTTTTTATAATTTTTTTAAAATAAAAAAACTTAGCTTTAGTTATTAATATTATAACTATTACTTAGTGTACTAATTTCTATTAAATTAAGCTACTAAAAAAGAATATTATATATTCTTAAAATAATCGTTATATTACCTCGTTATTTATAAAACTAGTATTTCTAATTAAAAATAATAATTACGTACTTAGTATACTACTATAGTAGAGCGTAAGATATTTTATTACGTAGAGATATTAAATATAATAATTAATTATTTTAATATATATTATACTTAGGTTAGTTAAGAACTATAATAATTATAAGTAAATAAAAGCGACGTCTAATTTAATTATTATAGCTATATAAAGCATATTTTTAACCTTTTCTTAATAACTTTTTATTTTCTTTTTTATTACTTATCCCTCGTTTAGTTTAAACTCGTTTTAAAAAAGAGGGGTAACTAGATTTAGTAAGTTTATAAAGTTAAAGCGCTTAGTAATTTGCTTAATATATATATCGTAAATAAAATAAACTGTATAAATAATACGGTCTCGTAAAATCCGTACTTTAAAAAAATAATTAATTAGTTTATTTTTTTTAAAGTTAATATATTCTTTTATACTATTAACAATCCCCTAAGCTACTTTTTAATCATTTTAATAATATAAAATAATAAAATTGTTAATATAAAATACTAATATTACCTTCTTATTTACGGTTTAGTAAATATAAATCTCTTTGTAACTATATATTATATTTATATTATAAAATATAAAAATAAAAATTTAAAACTAAAAAATTAATAAATTTTAGAAACTATATAGAGCGTATTAAAACTTACTTACTTTATTAATAACCTTATATCTCTCTAGGAGTTTAATAATTACTAATTTTTTACTTTTAAAAGGCGTGTTAAAGAATATATTAATAGTATTATACTAGTCTATTTTAAAGTCGAATTAAGTAACTATTATTATTATAAGCCTAAAGGCTTTTATAACGAGCGTTAAAGTATATATATTTTATAAAAAGTTAAATAGTTATATATCCCCCCTTATATATATATATATTTTTACCTTATAAACCTCGTTATTAACGTCGTATTTATAAATATATACTTATTTTAATAAAAATAGGATCCCTTATTTAAGATTATAGTTAACTTCCTCCTATATATTAATATCCCTTAGCTTTTTTATTTCTACGTTTATAATATCCCTAAGTAGCTTTTATAATTATTATAAAAAATATTTAATATTACTAAACTTTTTTAATAAGCTCTAAAAATTAACTTTAATAAATCGTAGTTTCTAAACTCTTCTAGAGCGCTCTAAGTAGGTCCTATAAACTATTCTTTTTACTACTTAATAAAGTATTATATATCCTATACTACTTTCCTCTATAGTTTTTTACTAATTAAGTATAAAAATAGAAAAAAAGTAATCTTAACGGTAGTTATAATAATTACCGTTTTTTATATTTAAATATAAAAGCGTTATAAAAATATTATTATTAAAATATTATAAAAGTTTACGGGCCTAGTTTAAACGTCTAGGACTTAATAAAGCTTTATTTAGTATTTAATAAAATAGTTTTTATAAGCTCTATTTTTATATATAGTAGTTTTTTTCTAGCTTTATAGGCGCAAAAGATTGATCTTAACGGGATTACGTTTTTAAAAGAAATTATATAATATAGTATATTTTTTAATTATATAATACGCATAATATACTCTAAGTACGCGCTTAACGTAATATAGTGATTTTAATATAAAAACTATTATATAATTTAGGATAAATAAACTACTCTCTTTATTATATAGTAGCGCCGGCTAAAAAGGTTAATAGTAGAAGTTAGCTATAATAATTAGCTATAATAGTTAGCCGTAATAGTTAGAGGCGGCTTTCCTTAACTATAGAGGTTCCAAACTTTAATAATAACGTAGAGGTTTTTAAAAAAAGGGCTAAATAGGCTAATATTTACTACTCTTTAAAGCTCATAAAGATTTTTTTATTCTTATCGCTTTTAATATTACCTAAAGCTACTCTCTATTTAAACTAAATAAATTTATTAAATAAATTTACTAAATAAACTTATTAATATATAAACTACTACTCTATTCTTAATATATAATTAGTAATTAGTAAGCTAAAAATGCTTATTAATAAGTTTACTCCTCTCGGGCTAGGCGCCCTCTTTAACTAGTTCGACGCTATAGCTATTATAACTAATATAAATACGCCCGAGAATTAGTAAAATACTTTTTAATAATATAGAATTTAGCTAAGTAATAGTACGAACGCTATAAATAGCCGGGTTAATATAAACGTTAAGATTTAATATATTAATACTAGTTTAGAAATTATATTTTATAAAACTAAAAATCCCTTTAATATAAGTTATATTATAAACGTAAGGGAATATATAAAGGGCCCCCTAACTTTTAATAAAAAGGAGTATATAATACGGGATTTAGCTACTTACGTAAGTTAGTACTAAGAGGTTTTATATATATTAGAGTAGGTATAGCTTGCCCTCTAAATAGCTAGAACTTAGAGGACTGCGGGGGAAGGTCGGGAGCTATTAATAAAAAGAAGATAACGGTTAAGTTAGTTAATTACTATTTTAATTAGTAATTAGGTATAGAGCGTAATATACTTAGTTTTCCTTAATACGTAATATATAATACGGCCCCGGCGGATTGCTCTATCGGGGGGCTCTATTTTTATATAATAATAGAGGTTTATTATAAGGGTTTTTTATTAACGTTAATTTTAATATTAAGAATTACTTTTTTATAATTAGTACTTTATTTATTACGTACTAAAATAGGGTAGGGCGATTAGTCCTAGTAGTTCTTTTTTAAAACTAATTAAGTATAAGTATTTACGGGAGGGCTAATTAAAAAAAGATATAAAAAAAAAGGCCCTAATTAGAAATAGGGAGTTTAATAACGCGGATTTTTATTTTAATTATATATATATTTTTTTAAAATTAAACTAGAGCCTTTTTAATAATTTATTTTTAAACGTAATAATATAAGATAATTAAGAAGTCTACCCTTCTAATTTAATTAATATTATCCTCTTCCCTTAGTTATAACTTTATTAATTAAGGCCGTATTAACCTAATTAAAAGAGGTATTTTATATTATTTTTATAAATATTAGTAGTTCTTTTAAAATACCGTACTATAAGAGTCCTCTATACTTTATATATTTTTAATAATCTCCCCTTTTAAAAATCCCTTTTTTATTAAATAAGAAAATAAATAAAAAAAAACCTAATTTAATTAAAAATATTTTAAATAATTAATTAAAAAAACGGTATAATAATTAAAACGAATATGGGTAATAAAACTCTAATTTAAAAAAAGTAATTAAATAATTAAGATATAATAATAAAAACGTATAAAAAAGGACTTTTTATTTAATAAAATAGGGGATATAATAAACTTTAAAAAACAAACGAGATAAAAAATAGAAAAGAATACGGATACTTAGGATTAAATCGGGCTTAAATATAAAATATTATAATAATATAATAAAATAAATAACGAGTTAGGATTAGAATAAATAAAACGCTTTAACGAGTATAACTAGTTATTTAACTAGATTATTCCTTATTAATTAATATAGCCTAGAGACTTAATAATAAACTTATTTAAAAATACAAATACGTTAAACTAAAAGTACTTACAAAACTAGCTTTTAACTAAACTTATTAATAATTTTAATTAATATTACTATAAGCCTAATATAATGTCTAATTAAAACTTTAATTATATACTTAATAAGGATTAAGAAGAACGGTTTAAATTACGTTAATTAGGATAACGGCTATATTCTAGTTATTAAAACGGCTCTTTTTTTCCCTTTTTAAACTCTACTTAAAATAAATAGACTAATATAAAACTATCGAAATTATAAATAAAATTAACGAACTATATTTTTAATAACCTCGGATTATAAATATAGATAATTAATACGTTACTTTTACTATTATTAATACCCCTTAGGATATTTAATTATATATGGTGGTTTTTTTTTCGGCTTTATAGGTATAAAAGATCGACCTTAATAGGATTACGTTTTTAAAGGAAATCATACGATATAGTATACTTTTTAACTATATAATATACGTAATATATCCTAAGCACGTACTTAACATAATATAATAATTTCGATATAAAAACCGCTATTTAATTTAAAATAGGTAAGTTACCCTCTTTAGTAGTAGCGCCGGCTAAAAAAGTTAATAATAAAAGTCGGCTATAATAATTAGCTATAATAATTAGCTATAATAATTGGCCGTAATAGTTAGAGGTAGCCCTTAACCACAAAAGTTTTAAACTTTAATAGCGATATAAAGGTTTCTAAAGAAAAGGTTAAATAAGCTAATATTTACTACTTATACTAGAGCTCGCAAAGATTTTTTTTATCCTTATCGCTTCTAACATCGCCCAAAGCTACTCTCTATTCAAACTAAACAAATTTACCAAATAAATTTACTAAACAAATCCACTAAATAAATCTACTAAATAAATTTACTAAACAAACTTATTAATATATAAACCACTACCTCAATAAGAACCTACTCTACTCCTAGTATATAGTTAGTAATTAATAAGCTAAAAATACCCGTTAATAAGTCTACCCCTCTTGGACTAGGTACCCTCTTTAGCTAGCTCGATACTATAACTATTATAACTAATATAAGTACGCCTAAAAAGTAATAAAGTACTTTCCGGGGGTACGGAATTTAGCTAAGTAATATTATAGGCGCTATAAATAGCTAGGCTAGTACGGATATTAAAATCTAATATATTAATACTAGCTTAGTTATAATAACTATAATAAACGGGCTAGAAGTATATAGGGTTAAGGTAATAAACTAGCGCCTTAAATAGCTCTTATAAAATCCCCTAAATAATAATAATACTTATATAAAAAAATAAATTATACTAAACCTAGCTACCTACGCGGGCTAATACTAAGAAGTTTTGTACGCATTAAAGTAAATAAAACTTGCCCTATAAGTAGCTAGAACTTAAGAGGACTATAGCAGAAGGTTAGGAGTTAATAAAAGGGAGATAATAATCAAATTAGTTAACTACTATTTTAATTAGTAGTTAGGTATAGAGCGTAATATACCTAGTTTTCCCTAATACGTAATACATAGTACGGCCCTAGCGGATTACTCCGTCGGGGGGACGTTTAATTATATAAACCTAACCTTTTTATTTTAAATAAACCGTTTACTAAACCGGCTTTTATAGTTTATTAAAATTTATAAACTATAAAATCGTTAAATAATAAAAAAGTTACTCTTTTTAATAAATCTATTTACTAATTTAATTAGAAAAAGCTAGTTATAGCTTAAGTTAAAATAGATATTTTAATTAATACTTTTTTAAATACTATTATTATTTAGATTTAAATAGCTACGCCTTAAACTAAGGGCCTTATAATTCTTTAATTTAATTTAATAAAAAATATAAGTTTTTATAAAATATTATTCTCTAATTAAAAAAGGACTATAGTTTTTAAAAATAATAATATTATAAATTTCTTAAAAAAGTTCGAGGATTAATACGAGATTAATAAGGTCCCGGACCGATTTAGAAGTAAACTTATTATATATATTATAAAAAAAGATTATTAAATTCTAATTAAGGATACGATTAGAGGACTACCCTAGGCCTAAACTAAAGATTTTTTTTTAAAAAAGTATAAGAAATAAAATATTAACCGCTTTTTAAACGAAGAAGAATAGATTAAAAGAGTTATTAAAAGACTACTTATCTCGTTTTCCGATTTAAACTTTATTTAAGTATTATTTATTAAAATTAATAATATAATTACTTTTATTAAATAATAAGACCTCTATATTATAATTAATAAGAGCTTAATTAAGGCTATATATAAGCGGTTTTATATTAATATTATAAAAAGAATAGTAAAAGAAGTTAAGGTTATTTTAAACGGCTTCGTTAAATTAACGAAGTATATAAGGTTTAAAATAGGACTTTTTAATATAATTACGTATAAAAAAGAGTATAACTTATTCTTTATAAATAGTTAAAGTTAACCTAAGCCCTTACTACGGCCCCCTACTCCTTAAGTACGTAATAATACTTAGTACTAATATCTAAATTATTAATAATATTACTAATTAACAATAGAGATTTAGGTTACCTAAGCGGCTATTAATAATATTACTAATTCTAACCTAATTAATAAAATAAATAAGCTAAAGATCTATTGAAATAGTATTTACTCTTAAGGCCCTACCCGTATATTTAATATAAGTACTACGCGTCCTAATTAGCTCTTAATTATAGGACTTAGGGATTATTATTAGTATTATTAAAGTTAATATTACTAAATTATTAAGGATTATAATTAGTATATTTTTAATAAAAATACCTATTTTATTATTTTAACTTAGAGAGCTTAGTATTATAAAAAGCGTAACGGTTATAAGTTTATAAATAATATCCTTTTTATTATAATTAAAAACAGAAAAAGGTATATAATTACTAATTATATTACCCTCTTTTTTTACGTAGTAAATATATTAACTAAGGAAGATACTAAGCTCTTAGCTAAGTAAATTTTAAATTACTAAATTAGATTATTTTAATAAACTATACTTATATTCCCTTTAGCTAATCCTATAAGTATAGTTAAATATATTTATATAATATAACTTAATCTAGGTTATTATAACTAAGCGGATGTTTATACTATTTATAAAAAAAGACTTTTTAAAAACTATACCTTAATAACCGAACTTTATTTTAAAAAAATATATAGGATTAATAGCTTAAGCTAGCTTTTATAACTTAAAAAGAAAATAGTTTCTTTTTTTAATTAAAAAAAAATTATAAAAATTAATAATAATAACGAGGTTTTTAAAATAATAAAGAACGTAACTCTTAGATCTATTTCTAGGCCCTAGCTTATTAAAATTCTAATTAATACCCCTAATACTAATGCTTAGAGAACTTAAGAGCCTCTTTTTTATAAAACTTAAAAAATAATAATTATAAATTAGCCCTATAATTTTAATTTTAGGGTAGAAGTTAAAAATTTAATAAAAAAGAAACTTAAAGCTCTAATTTCGCTTTTTATAAACCTCTTATCCCCCCGACGGAGCAATCCGCCGGGGCCGTACCGTGTATTACGTATTGGGGAAAACTGGGTATATTGCGCTCCATACCTAACTACTAATCAAAATCAACCGACTCGACCATTGTCTCCCTTTCATCAACAGCTCCCAACCTTCCGCCGCGTGATTCCAGCCGCCTACAGGGCGAGCTTCACCCACTCCAACGCGCACAGGACCTCCTGGTGCCAGCCCGCGTGGGCAGCCAGGTCCAGCATAATCTGTTCTTTTATATGGGTATTATCGTTACCCGGGGGGTCCCGTAGGAGCCGTCTGAGGCGCCGGCTTATCGCCCTGACCCTGTACACCTCCGGCCCGTCCATCGTGGCCATTATGGCCAGGCCGGCGTCGATGTGCCG
>NW_026849523.1:0-78448 GCF_030869305.1 Colletotrichum tamarilloi | reverse complement strand
TCCTCGAGAGCCTGACGAAGCTGATCTTCGGTATATTGAGGCATTATATATAGAAGAAGACATGTGCAAAAGATGAGCCCATTTGGACGCGAATTGAAAATGTTGTGATAAAAGGAGGTTGGGGGTGCGCATTGGGTTGTGGTGGATTTTCGCGTTTTTGTGGGTGCCAGAAACAGGGGGGTGCCAGGAAGTGGGTATGTTGACTTAATAGCTGCGGTGCTCGTTACTAGTTCTAGAACTAATACGCTTCACCGGACCTCACCTATCCCTAAATATATAATGGAAACGTGTTAGATATAGACATCGCAGTCATGACCTTCATAAGCCCGCAAGACTAATAGCACTGCAGATCACCTCGTCTATCAATAAACGTTCATCATAAAGCACTAGTATTCATGGTGACTTCAGATATGTCGCTAAACAGATTTGCAGTGCCAAGAGAAACAATACAAAGCCGGCATGAACCACAAGTCGAACGAAAACACGCCATTATCGCCGCTCACTGCCAGTCTGGTACATTGATGGCCTTTTACTCGGGGTGTATCGCAGTACTATTCTCTCAGATTCTCACAAAACCTCACGTACTCTGTCCCGACAGTAAATCAAAGAGTTTTGCTATCCGGGCAGTACTGTTTAGCTAACCGGGCAATACCCTACTTTTCTAACTAATTATAGCGTCTAGATTACTAGAGTTTTTTTTTAACTTACGCGTCCCGTATTAGCTATAACTAATATAATCTCCCTATACTCTACCCGGGTATTTAAATTACTTTTAGCTACTTACGTAAAGTAATATAATTTATAAATTATTTTAGCTTTTATTATAATAATTAAGAGATCTTATTAAATCTCGATTTTTTTTAAAATTATTAAAACTACCCTTAACTATAGCCTCTTATTAATTAATTAAGTAAATTAAAGATTCTCTAATATTATAAATATTAATAACTACTTAGTATAATATTTATTACGTCTTGTTAACGTTAAAACGTTTTCTTTAATTATAATATAATCCTAAATAATCTTTTATAGTAGCTTAGTTACTAATTCGTCCTCTATATTATACTTAAATATTAAATAGTTATAATAAATACTTACCCTTACTAGCCGCGGGGCTAAGTTCGTAACTTTATAAAGCTATTTAAGCTATTTATTTAATAATAATAAACTACTTAATAAGAGGCTACTTAATAAGAGGCTACTTAATAATAAAATACTATTTATAAATATAAATATTAGATTTAGAATTTTTTAGTTACGTAGCTGCTTATATAAACTAGTTATAATACGGGGATTTTTAATTTATATTAGGGTATTATTAAGATCCTAAAAAGGTTAGTATATATTTTATAAATAAAATAGATCGATATACTAAGGGCTACTTAAGCTATTAATATAAATAAATATTATACTTTATTAACTAATTTCTAAACGTATTTAAAATCTTAAGGATTTTATAACTATAAAATAGTTTATACTAATTCGTAAAATACTTATAATAAAACTAAAAACTAAGTAGGTTCTTATTAATAAGTAACAGTATTATAATAAGAGTAATTCGGTATTAATAAGTTATAAAATCTAGAGCTTTATATCCTACTTATTTAATTATATTACTAAGCTATAGTTAGTAAAAATACTTATAATAAATATAAAACTTTATAATAATAATAGCCTTAATATACCCCCTTTTTTTATTAATTAATATTTCGTTAATTATTTAAAAAATAGTATAGAGGTTTACGTAGTTAGTAATAATATAAAACTTTAAGTTTTTATAAGTAGTTTTAATAAGCGAGTTCGTATATATATTAAAGTTCTTATACTTATTAATAAAGTACTAGGCTTATTAGTAGTAGAGGGGGATATATGTATTAACTAAGTATAAAAAAGCTAAAGTCTAATTAGTAAAATCCGCTTATAACTTTCCCTAAGTAGTATTAAAATTAACCTTTAAATTTATATAGAGTACGTATATTTATAATTAGTAAAAGCCCGTAAGTATATACTTAAACTCGGTAGCCTTAAGCTATTAAATAGTAAATAATTTATTAATATATAAAATCTTATTAAGTACCGTAGTTTATAAGTTATATAAAAAGGTAATAGTAATAATAGCCTTTTACTCCTTATAAGCTAGTATAAACACTTTAATAAATTCCTTATTTTTATTAATATTAAACTTATTTCAAACTTCTATAGTACTATTACTTAGCTATTTATATTTAATATTAAGGTTTATATTCGTATTAATATAAAAAATATAAAGTTAGAGTTAAATAGTAAATAGGACCTTAAGTAGGGCTAAGTATAGGGTATTTTTATAGTTAGTAATAGCTATATATAGTACTTAAGCTCCTACTTCTTATTAAATTATATTAAATTACTATATAAAGAAGTCGTACGATTTATAATATTTTAATAAAATAATAATAAAAACGTAGTTAAATAGCGAGCTAATATTTATAATATTAATAACTTAAAAAAGAGGTATTTTAAACTTATTAATCTTATATATATTATTAAAACTAACTACTTATAAAAAGCGCTTTTATATTTACTTATATTATAAGTAGGTTTATAATATAACCTCGGGTAAGTCGGGGTCTTTTTTATTTTATAAAACGTAGTAATAGAGGCTACGGGTTTAAATATTATAAAAGATTATTTAAATAAGGGTCTTACTAGCGAGGTAGTTAAGGCGCTATTTCTATAACTTATTATAAACGTTTTTTTATTTAAATTATAATAGTACGTTTATATAATTACGGATTATTATAAAAATCTCGTAAAACTTAATAATATTATACTTTAATAAGTTATTAATAAGGGCGGTTTAGTTAAAAAAAAGCTAGTAATAAGTAAGGTAAACTAATAAGTATAAAAACGGGCCGTAGTTATAATTTTTTATTTTAATTTTAAATATTTACTTTTTTTTATTTTAAGTATAAGTAGTAACTATATTTAATCAAAAGTAGCTAACTTTTTATATTTTTAATTAATAAAAACTAATACCTTTAGTTTAATAAACTAAGTCTTAGTTATATTATAGAATATAATACGTAGCTTAGTTATTAAAATAATTAAAACTATTATAATAAATAATTATAAAGCCGTAGTTATAAATAAAGGCTTAGAAAGTAGCTATAAGGGCGTTAATTAAATTAGTAAGTACGCTATTTATAAAAAGGTTTTTAATATATAAAAAAATAGTAGTATTATTACGAGGGCCTATTAAATCGACCTCTAGTATTAAAAGTTACGATAAATTTATTACTAATTAACTATATAATAATAATAACGTAATAATAGAGGTTAAAAATAGAAGTAATTAAGTAAAAGTAGAAGTAGGTAGGTAGAAGTAGAAGTAGGTAAGTAGAAGTATAATTAGAAATATACGTATTAAATAGTAGTAAAAGTACGTATTTAAAAAGTAGAGATTTTAAGCTTAGGCCCGCGGTAAGTACGGGAGGTAGATCGGGGAAGGTGCGCTAAAAATTTCCTAGCCTCTAGTTAGCTATATGGGCCATATTAAAGTAGATTACTGCCCGGTTAGCCAAACAGTACTGCCCGGATAGCAAAACTCAAATCAGACGTGACAGAGGCAATACCTGTCTAGTCCAGGTATAACTATCAGCTGAATGAAATGGCCAGATGGAGGGCCGCTTGAATAGCAGTTCAGACATTTCCGCATTTGGGGGAGGTGCGAGGCATGATGCATTCGGTGGCATACTGATTATACCTATATAGATCTGTTTCCTTTCTTCACTATTGGGTGTTACATAATACATTTTTGACTGCATGGACGCGAGTGCTGGCATTGTTCAGTGCTGTAGAGTAGACTATTCACGATACCTACTCAGTGCCAAAGGATTTTCTCTTTTCTCCCTGTCCCTATCTCCCTGTCCCTATAAACATGAGAATGAGTCGCCACCGATATTTATAGTAAGTGCGTTTGTCTCGATGGGAGTGTAAAACGTAGACTGCGGGGATTGCCTCCAGCCGATAATTGTCTTTCTCGTAAGGTGTTTCAGCATCTAAGGTAAGCATATGATCTAATTGAAGGACATCAGGAACACTGGCTGTAATGCTGTGCCCCTAATGTACAAATGACCATGTAGGAGACTTAGCATGATGTTGATGACCTTTATCTTTCAGAATTTTCACCTGTCAGGTGTCTCAGAAAGACTGCGCCGCAGAAAAGGCTGGTGCCTCTACATTGCGGTTCCTTAGAATAAACTTACGTCTACAATAAATACATTTGGTAAACTTGCAGTACTCACAAACCCCGCATGATTTGGAACCACATGAGACAGATATACATCGGGCGATGATCTTATAGCTCATCAGCGTTGATTATTTTCCAAGCCAGGACTATGTGCCAGACGTGGGGGAGAGAGAAACAACCTACGTCACGGCTACTTCGACTATGTCTATTCGAAGTCGGCGGGTTTTGGGAGCAAACTTCGGACATGATGGATATCACTACACAGCGTTTGCTTGTCTTCGATATTATGTAAAAGAAAAATTGTACATTCATGTGTCAACTCAGAAGAAGATTGTGGATGTTAGAGGGACGGTATGATGGAAGTCTTCACACAGAACTTGAGATGCCACTCTGACTAGGATCGAGCATCACCAGTACGGATCCCAGAGTTTGGCAAAGACTCGATATAACTTGAGAGGTTCGAAGCTTTGCATATAATTTTAGTCTGCTCATTTGTCGGCGGCTTGGTGAGTACCATAACGTACTTTATCTTATTGACACAGCTACATATTACCAGCATATGTTTCGAGTTTCAATTATCTACGCGTTCAAGCATAAAACAAGCGGAAGAGCTCAAGATATCATATCTTCAAAAGCCTGGCTTTCAGGTCTTATTACGTTCATTCGCGGCGTGTTTACTTGTTGCGAAGCGAGAATCATTGTTTACATCACAGATTCCCAACTAAAATGATGTATTTTGACTGAGATATGCCAATAGTAGTCGAGCTCAATCATGTACACTATTCATCCTCTCTTTCAATATGATCTAACCTTCAATTATGCGGGTCATAGCCCTAATTGGGCCAACATGCCCCGTTTGATTTTTCGCGCCTCAAGATCCAGATAACAGGTTCAGGATTGTCTTCCATTGCCCAAACGTTGAACTTCTTAGTTCAGTAACATTATAGTGGATCTTTTACCAAGTGTTGATCATGTTCTAACTGTGGAGGTATCAATGCCAGTCGCCGTCTGTCATAAGAGGGCGTTCAGTGCGGTAATCTCTCGTAATGTCTAAGTTCATTACCATGTAGCCTAGGTATATCAATTAAGTACATTAAGATCTGATAAATCAAGCCAAAGCTTCTCAGTCAACAAACAGTTGTGTCATGGACGGGTCGCAGCTGACTCTCTACATATTTTACTCAATGAATGTCTCCCAGATGAAACCCGACAAGATTTGAGAGAAGCTGTGGAGTTAAGACTTGTGCTACCTAGATTAATCCGGGCGCCGACCCTACCGTAAGGTACCCATCTGATCTTCGTCCAAGGGTGATTGTCACTGAACACTATGTTTTTTGGACAAACCATGATTGTTCCTTTGATGCTACCAGTGATAACCACAGTGCTCACGGCTTTGCAAGAGTTTGACGCTCATTGCTCAACACAATTTCGTTTCGCAGTTCCTAGAAGGTTGGAGACCGCTTGAAGCAATTTGACAAGTCGTTGGATAACATTCTTGGATCAGTTTGTCCATGGGTGGATTCGGGTTACATTGTTGCGGGAATACCTTCGTATCCCCGAAATGAGTGCCAAGATGCCGCCCCACCGGACCGTTCCTTCGGTCCTTTACACTACTAAACGCTGGTCTATGCTGAGCGCCAGTTGAGGAGAGATGGCACCTCCGGCTTGAGATTGTTGTGACCTACATTTCACCCATGGGTACTGCTAAGCTACTTACGAAATTCCGGGCGAATTCTCTCGAGCAAGGCAATTGAGACGAACTTGCTTAACCCCAACTCGAATCCAGCATTAATCCCGATAACGGTGGTGTGCCGTCCTCTGATCGTATCAGGCCAGATTATGACTGGCTCGGTTTATTCTTCGGATTGTAAGGACGCTAATGTCCAAGGGGTCTTGCCATTTCAATGGGGTGACTTGTGGCCTTGCGCCTACACAGAAATTGCCCCTCTTATAATCTATTTTTCTGACCGCCAATTGGTTCGCTCTCGAGAGCGTCTTCGAGTCGTTCAGTTGTTGAAGGATGGTCCCAACGGTGCCACGTTGGAAATGCTCTTAAACCTGGAGTCAGCCCCAGTGACTGCTAACGGACCCCAATTCTCTCCCTTCGACAACCTATCAGATCCTTGCTCCTCTTCACAGACAACATCGGTTGTCTTTTGCAGGGTCTGAAGAGCCCCTGCATAGGATGGTTTCGAGCGTGGGGTTCTTACGTGGTGGTCGCCGTGGCTGATTGAAGAAGTCTTCTGCGGTGCGAGGCCGCAGGCGCCGGGTCTTTAGAGTGCGGAACACCAATGGATGGAAGTCATATGCTGGTGGAACTAAACGTTGAGTGTTGACAAGGAAAATTTCTGCTTCAGTTCTGGATATCTAACTAGCCATCCACTGGCCGCCGTTGGCACTGACCAGGCATCCCGTCATCCATCCGCTCTCCGGGGAGCAAATCATGCCAACAATGCCAGCAATCTCCTCAGCGTAGCCAGCACGTCCGCCGTATTTCTCAGCCATTTCCTTCTGTTCATCCGAGTCCCATTCTCGGATTCCACACAGCGGTGTAAGAGGGTACCACGATGAAATGGCTTGCTTCGCATCCTCAGAGGCACCTCGGAGCATGTCCGTCATGGTGGAGCTGGGGTTGCAAGAGTTGACGGTGCAGTGCTCCTTGAGCTCGCGCGCCCATGTGCGCGTCATGGCCTCAAGGGCGCCCTTGCTGCCGCCGTACAGGGTCAGGTACTCGAGTCCAACCTTGGAACCGACGCTTGACACATTAACGATGCGGCCCGAGCGGTCGGTGGGCAGAAGGGGCTTGATTGCCTGCGTGAGCAGGATGGGTCCAAGGACGTTGATAGAGTAGACCTTGTGGAAGTCCTCAACGTTGACGGCTTCGAGAGGCATGGCGTGGAAGAGAGCGGCGCAGTTGACCAGTATGTCGACCTGCGGCTTGCCTGTCTTGGCGCTGGGCGGCATGTCATTCTTTACAACATCGACAATCTTGGAGCAGCCATCGGGTGTACTGAAGTCGGCACGGACGGGAATGGCCTTGACGTTGTGTGCCTTTGCCAGTTGCTCAGCGAGAGCTTTGGCAGGCTCGTCAGAAGACTCGGTCAGATAAATGAGCACGACATTGGCGCCTTTGGAGGCGAGGTTCTGAGCAATGGCGGCACCGATACCTTGGGACTTTTGTCAGCGTAGGTGTTCCTAGAAATCCCAGAAGAAAACGGGAGGAAGGCTCACTCCTTGCACCACCCGTAATGACGGCCGTCTTGCCCTCATGAACTTTGTATGGAGGGGCCTGAGTAATGGGAACGGTGATCTGTGATTTGGTCATTTTGTTTAACGGAGAGTACAACGTGTTGTTTGTGCTAAAGTGAGTTTACGCCGTGTTCGATCTTCAGGCAATTTTCAACCGAATCATATCACGGGGTCTGGGGACCATGGTTATTAAGGAAAATAGGAGAAAATGTGACAGCAGCAACGTGGTGCCTGTCAATCTGTCAGACCGTCCTCTCTCTTACCATTTCTGGATCTTCAGCAAATGCCCTAGACCATTTCGAGCCTGATAAGCAGGGACTTTCTTGTTGACGAATTTGTCCACTTGCTCCACTGTCGAGATCCAATGAAAGCATTGGTCGAGGTGGCATCGAGTCTTCATGGCCTGTATGATGATGGGTGATGTGGGACCGAGAAGGGGCGAATGCCGAAGCCATGACCATCGGTGTTCTGGTCTACACTCGAAGATCCATGAGTTCGTAGGCCGTAGCAATTGCAACATCAACTAAGGTATGAGTTTCGTAGGTAAGATCAGCAACAATGATCTTTGATGGTGCATGCCATCCTGGGTAGAGTTCACTGCTAAAGCTACATCATGCCATAAAGTCCATCCGCACACGTGCGCCACGGCATGGTATATAATGTCCTTGATTGTCCCACCCAGCGGAGCCGGAAATCCGGCAAACGGGTCAAACATACGTTACCTGGTCATTTTACCAAAAATTGCCTCACAACTCCGTTTTCAGTCACCTCTTTGGGATTTGATGATGGTGCTGAGTATTACCAAAATCATCCAACCTGTAGAACCCCTGGTCCTGTCGAAGCGAAAGGCACCCTTCCCTGCGAGTAGGAGCTTTTCCAAGGGTTGCTCAAGGATACTTCAAGGATTTTAGCGACGCCTAACATCTTGATTGAAAAGTATCCAGGAGTTTTTCTGCCAGTGATCGGCGCGAAATGGGTGACATTGGCTGGCAACGTGTGTTGAAGACCACTTCCATATAACCCATCTTGTATGTCCGCCAATCTGTCAACGATAGGTCTAGCCAGAATCGACTCTTGCTCACATCTGTGGAGTAGTTTGTTCGCCTCGAAGTTTGGCTTTTTCTTGTCGGCAACTACACGATCGTCCACTAGTCACTTGTTTTGGTGACTTGCTGTCCCCGGCGAAGCCCATCGCAACCTAAGAGCCAAGACTGTGAGACAGAGCTACTTGAAGTCAACATGGTAACAGAGGACCCTAACCGACGGTTTGTCTACCAACTTGAGGGCGTTGGCCTCAGCCTATTCGTGGTCTCTATTGTTGGTGGCGTCGTCTCTTTGATTGTGGTGTGCCTGAGGACATTCATTCGACTGCGGGCGAAGACGTTTAGTTGGGATGACGGCTTGATGCTCGGTGGTTTGGTAAGCTTAATCTTCTTAAAACCTTCTCGCAGGACTTTAGAGCATTGCTTTCCCTATTACGCCCATGCTGACTTAGGCCTGAAGGTCGTTTACCTCGTCGATGTCGCACTCGCCTGCATGGGAGCGCTGAGTGGACTGGGCACGCGCAATGCAGACCTCAGCCCAGTCATGTTGGTCGAATCGATGAAATATTTGATGATTTGGATGATGCTCTACGTGGCAGTATTGTGTACGATCAAAACTTCGATTTGCATCACCACACTACGGATCGCTACTACAATGCCAAAGCTACGCACTGCCGTCTACATCTTGATGGGGCTTACTGTCGCCACATTCTTCACAACCTTCGTCGGGATCCTCTTGTTATGCCGACCTGTGGAAGCCAATTGGGATACCAGCATCGTGTTAGAGGGCCGTGGCGAGTGCTCGCCAGTAAGCTCTATGTTGGCGCTGTCATACACTTCAACCGTCAGCACCATCGTTACCGACCTTGCCTGTGCCGTGCTCCCGGCTATCATTCTCTGGCAGACACAAATGAAGCTCTCGACAAAGATCATGGTCTCTTTCGTCCTTTCTTTCGGCTCTTTGTAAGTATTTTGCCCAGTGCACCTGTCTGAGATGATCTTGATAGCTGATTCCTACCGTTTCGGTCACATGATTAGTGCCTCAGTCTCAACCATGATACGTACTCCATACATCGATCACTACAACCATCCACTAGACGATCTTGCCTGTATGACGCTTCCATTGGTCTGCCATGAGTAGAGTAGTTGCTGACTTGAATCGCTTAACAGTCCACATTGCTAACATCCCCCTTTGGTCCAATATCGAGACTGCCATTGGATTCATCGCCGGCTCTCTCCCTGCTTTACGTCAATTCTTCATGCACCGTCGCTCGCCACGACCTACAACTTTGGGTCAAACAGATGCATCTCATGGCCTCCACCCGGGGTCAGTTGGGCTTGTTACTATTGGCGGCTCAGGAGTGACATCCAAGAGCAAGATACGCAAAGGCACAAATTACGAGGACGACGAAGCAGGACAGGGAGACTGGACGCGTCTCGATGAAGACAGCGTCTCGGAGAAAGGAAGCACAGCACCTGTTCGAGGCATTCGCAAGGACATGACCTTTGAGGTTTCGTCTCTACCAGGACAGAAGAATGGCCGGAGTAAAAGTTAGTTACACAACGTAAGTAATATGAGGGAGAAAGGAATTCCCACCCCACAATATCGTTCTGATATCGGACACGGTACTGTGACGGCTCAAAAGAATAGGTGGCTCTAGACCGATCCAAATGGAACGCCTAGTAGCTGTTTAGGCCCGTTGCTCAGAGATTATGCTTTTGCATATACTTGAATGTTCGAATGGCGGCTATGGACATTAGGAGGGCCAAAGATAACTTGCTTGTTGTGCGTCTACGCAGTCAGCGCTAAGCTTTGTTCGGCTGTATCCCGAAGAACCTAGCGTCAAATTGTCAGACTCGGGCAAGAGATAACAACTTGAACTTCGCTTATCTTGATTACATTTGGACATGAAGCTGACACCTGTCCCCCACACCTACGTCCATCCTACCTCGCCTCGAAGGCTTAGCAACATCACTAGCTAACTATTTCTGATTCTTTGTTCTTCCACCGCCATACTGCCCTTCTTTCTCAAGTACATAACACAACTCGTAGTCCAGCTATTAAGCTGACACTTTCATGTCTCTCCCACCCTTACCTCGTCTAGAGCCGGCTAAGTTCCGCTGATATCCTTCTCCAGACGGACCCAGCTCTGTGAGGCGTCTCGCTGTCGGCACCGAGGCTTTGGTCGGCTTACGAGAGCCGAACTCTCGTGGTCAGTACGACAACTACCTGAACACGTCTCTCCGAGTTCATGTTCCTGGGATCTCGTTAGAAACTATCGCGCTACAAATCTCCAACGCCCTTGTCAACATTCGACTCCAACACCCTGAGGTCGGATGCTCCGTCACCTGGGCTACCGACCAAGATCCTCCCTTCATTGTCTATGATTCACCGAGCTCCGACGAAGTTGCCTTGAGTTGGGGCCGCGGTCTTGTCTCATCAATTGCAACGGATAGAACTGGGCTTGAAGTTGCCGCTGAACTTTCGGAGGCGCGCCAAGAGAGACCTGAGCCGTTACCCCCGGTCAAGGTCTATGTCGTAGCTCAAGTGCCAGAGACAGGCACTCCACTTGAAAATGGCGCTCGAGTGGACGTGCTCTGTGCATTCAACCATATCCACTGGGACAGTATCAGCTCGCGCATATTCGTCGGTGACTTGTTGCGCGGTGTTGGCCAATAGTTCAACGCTGGCGACCAGAATCTAGCAAACAGTCCTTTCCATCATCCTTGGGGCAAGAAAATTGCCAACCTCAACGAGCCGGTCCTCGATGCATGCAAAACCAACGTGGATGCATCAGGAGAAGATTATGACAAGGCACGAGATGACTTCATCACCGAGTTGCTCAGAAGTGCGGTGAGTAGTTCTGCATATTCTTGGCGGCTTGACCATCCACAGCCCGTCCCAAGCGAACATGGTTTCCGTGGTCACTAACTCCTCGAAGACAAGTTGGGGGCTTCCTGTAACGAATACTACAGGCACACCTCGAACTATATAGAGAACCTTTACTACAGACGAAAGTCAGGCCATCTCGAAGGCCATAAAGAGTCAGCTCGGACCCCAGTTCACCTTCACTCACCTCGGCCATGCCGCCATGGTGCTTGCATTACTGCGAGTCAGCCCCTTACCAGGAGATGCCTCGGACGCCCTGTTTCTTTCTTCGCCCTTGCCAGTCAACGGGAGGCGATACTCAAGTGGCAGCAATGCAAGTATTCGTTATGGGTCGTGTCAGGCGGGCGCGTCGGTGGAATTTGCACCACTCCGATCGTACGCTGTCGATGAGAGAAATCCTGAAGCAGTCAGAATGACACTCGCAAGCCTGGCTCATCATGTCAGAAACAGCTATCAGCATTGGCTGAAGAACGAGTTCCAATTGGTCATAGACCAGGTTAAGAGCAACTTTCTAGCGGGGTTTCTGGCATCGTGAGTAATCTCCCTCCCCATTTTCAATTTCAATGTTTCCCTGGTTCTAAAGCTCTTCTGCTTAGAGCGCCTTCGTCCTTCTCACCGACAAGCTTTCCGGTACGAAGTCCCAAACACTGACAGCCTTCATCGAAATAACCCTTGGGGCATTTCTAACACGTCTTGCAACGTCAAGGCCTTCGTCAGTGATGGCATAGTCGACAACTACATTCCAGGAGACGTTTTCGACTCCAGCGATGAAATGATCTACACCGTGGAGAGTTGCAATTTCCACCTGACGACTTATTCCTCTGATGTGTAAGGAGACCAATATCCTAATTCCTGGCTTCGTTTGATCTGTCGAGCACAGTTGGTTCAAGCGTGTGATATCTTCACTCTTAACCATTGTCACTAACTATTTGGAATCTAGGCTTGTTCGAATGGACAGTTTCAAAGGTCAGACTAGTCTTTCTATATCAGGCCTCGCCGTTAGACCCCGTTACTTAAGGGATAGCTTAAGGGGTATAAAGAGGGGGACTAAGTAATAAAGGAGTAGCTTAAGTATATATAGAGCACTAATAATATATTTTAAAAAAAAAAAATTTAATAATTTATTTTTTAAACCCTAATAATAATTAGCCTCTATGAGCTTTTTTTTTATATTATATATATATTAATAATTTAAAATCTTTATTTATAAAAAGAACTAAATTAAGAACTTAAAATATTAATAAAAACGAGATATAATAAGAGAGTATAATTAGTATTATAATAATAAAAAAAAATAACTCGTTTTTATTAAATCCCCTAAAGTTACCTCTTTTTTAATAAATAATATAAAAATAGAGCGTAATAAAACGAATTACGTAATAATAATATAAAAGGACCGTATTATTAAAACTATTAATAAATTTTAAATAAAATAATAAACCTCTTACCCTTACTCGCTAATACCTAAACTAAATAATAAATAATAAATTAATAAAATTATAAAAATAAGAATAATAATTAGAAAAAGAAATTTTTATAATAACGTATAAAGAGCAATTATATAAAAAATAAATAAATTTAGAATACTTATAGAGCTCTTTAAATAGCCCGGCCTTTGTATTAAGAATTATAATTTTAATTATAATAACCTTAAATATTAATTTTAATATAAATAAGAATATAAACCCCTAAATTAAAAATAGCTTAATAAATAAAACTATATTTAAAGCGCTATTTAAGTAATAATAAAATAACGAGTTTATACTACTTAAGCCTTTATTTATTAGCTCTTTTTTAATTTAAATAAGTATTATAAATAGAATATTTATATTTAAACTACTATCCCTTTTTAATTTATTATATATTAATAAATTAATACGGGACTTATAAAGCCTTTTATTTAATTATTATTATTATTTTAATTTATAAGCTTAATAAATAAAAATAAATTATAATAAAATAGTATATATAATTAGCTACCTAAGTAATAGTATAAAAACTTCTTAAATATACTATATTTTTAATTATAAAAAGGTCTTTAAGTTTATAATAAACTAAATTAAATAAGAAAAACTAAAAACCTTTTTATAAAATAACTTATTTAATCCTATTAATTAAGGGATAATAATAGGGGATTAATAAGGACGCATAACGAATTAATACGGACGTAAAGCTCTTAAAAACGTATAACATTCTCTACTTCTAATTAGTTTAAAAATTTATTATTAATATATTTAGATTTTATTACTTTTTTTTAAAATACCTATCCCTTTTTATAATCTCTTTTACGTAATTATACCTTAAGAAAGCTTTATTATAAAACTATAATTAACGCATTTTACGTCCTCTTTTCTTTAAAGTTATACTAATTTATATATTATAAAATAGCTTTTTTAATAACTTATATACTAAGCTTACGTTACTAAGCTTAATTTAATAGCTTAAATAATTAAAGCCGTCCTATAAAATACTAACGCTTTAATAATAATAATATATTATTATCTCTTATTTTAAATAGAAACTATACTAACGTTAGTTAATTTTATAAAGTTAGTAATCCCTATATATATAATAACTTAATAAATAATATTTTATTTGAGCTATTATAAAAAACGTAACTACTATCCTACTATTTATACCGATATATTAAAATAGAACTAACCTTTTATTTTAATTAGAAATTCTTTAATAAAACCGATATTCTCTAGCTTTTTATTATTTTTTAATTCTCGTTAGTACGTAGTCCCCCCCCTTTTAATAAAAAGTCTTAATAGCTTATACTCTACTTTATATACCGTTTTTTAAAAAAAATATAAACTACTTAGTATACTACCCTCTTTTAAATATTACTAGAGCCTAGTCCTTCTTCTTTTTATAATAAATCTTAATAACTAACTTAGCCTATAATAAAATAGTTTAAAAATATTCTTTAGTTTATTATATAAGTTATTAAAATTAATAAAAAGTTAATAACTAGCCTTATTTAATAATATAAGTAAAGCTATTTATAATAAAAAACGTAAGGTTTTTAAATAAACTTATTACCCTATTTACTTTTATAATAAAACCCTCTTTTAAGTCTATTATTTTTTTAAACCGTAGCTTCTTATTATACTTAAAATAATAAATTATCCTCCTCTCCTTTAAATAAAACTCTAAACTTATTAATTCTTAATAGCTTAGAGCTAATAGCGAATACTCTTTTTAATTAAGTTAATACTTTTACTAAGGCTAATAACTTTAGTATTATAAAATATTATAAATATAAATAAAATAAAAAAAATATTTAGTATATATTTTAATATAATTAATATAAATATCCTAAGCCTAGTTATAATATAAGTTTAAAATAATAAAGATCTTAAAAATATAGCTATAAGTAGAAGTTAATTATTAAGGCTAAGGTCGAAGGATAGTAATTATTATAATAATATAAAAATCCCTAATATAGCTAATATAACTATAAGCTTAGCTTTAAAATATTTATATACCCTTTTTATTATAAACTTATTTCACTAGTTAAGAATATTATTAAAACTATAAGCTAATAAGTTAAGATTTAGGTACATAATATACGCGCTATTATTTAAAAATAGTTTTTAAAGTCCTTATTTACTTAGTAAGATATTTATAACGCTAGGGCTTATATAAACCAAAAAAAACTAGTTAAATACTTATTAATAATAGCGTTAATTAAGCTATTTAATAAACGAGGGATCCTATATATTATTAAATAAGTAGTTAATAAGCCTAATTATTTAATTAAGCTTATTTAAACTTTTCTTTATTATTTTTAAATATAAAAATAGTTCCCTAAAATAATTAGCTTTAATAATATATATAATACTAATTATTTTAAGCTCCCTCTTTTCTAAGCTACTAAGTAAACCTATTTTAAGTTTATTTATAATATAGTATTTAGTTTTATTAATAATAAGAAATTAAAAGGGTTTTAGTTTTTTTTAATAAGTATTCGTTAACTAATTAAGTAATACTTAATTTACTAGCTTTTTATTATTATTACTGATTATAATAAGTAAATAAAAACTATACTTAATAAGTAGTTTCTTAAAGTTTAGTAATAACTTTATATTTACTATATTAACTCTAACGTTATATTTAAAGCTAAATAAAAGTAAATTAAAGACCTTAGTTATAATAATAATAATAATAAGTTTAATAATAACGATTATTAATTAATTATATAAGTAATAGCTAAGCTTAGTAATAAAGACCGTACTTATATTAATATAATAATAAATTAAACTATTCCGTATACTTATTACGGAGTATTAATTATATAAAAGCTTATTATTTTTATTAAAATAGAGTATATTTTTAAAAAAGCTTAGACTAAGCTCTATAAAAAGTTTAATAACTAATACTTAATCTTTTAGTACTTCTACGTAATATACTTATTTTTAAGAATATAATAAGCCCGTTATTTTATTTAAAAATACTAAAACTTTAGTATTTGCGTTACTTTTAGTACTAAGTTAAGTAATAATAATATTAAAAGTTATTTTTTAAATAGTCTTAGTTATTTATATCGGCTTATCGACGTTATATAAAATATAATTAGTAATTAAGAGCTACGTTTTTACTAAGCTTATATAGAGGACGAGGTACTTATAAACTAAGAGTATATAAGTACTTATTTTAAGTACTTAGGTAAACTTTAAATAATACTTTTCTTAAAATATTTTATTTTAATTAGGACGTAAAGCTAGCTTATAAAAAAAATAATATTATTTAATAAGAGGCTATTCTTAGCCCCCCTTAGATCTTATAATTTAAACTATACTATTTTAATTAAACTAAGTATCTTATATTACTATAAAATTTATTTTAAAATATTAAATTTAGCTATTTTTAATAACTAAGGTATAAGTAATAAAAAACGAAGCTAATTACTTAAGAATAAGAATAAGTTAATGCTAACTAAGCTTATAAAAAAGATAAGTTAGCTAAATTAAAATTAAATATTAAGCTTATTTTAGTAATAAATAAGGAGCTAGTTTAGCGTTCTTAATAAGGGGAGAATAATAGGGAATTATATAAGTAAATAGCTAATATAGCTTAATATTTAAAAAAAACGGAGCTAATAAGAAGTAGTTTATAATAATAATAAATTATTATAACTATATTAAAAAAAATAATTAAGTAGACGTTACTATAATTTACTTTTTATATATTTTAAATATATAATAAAAAAAAGCCTTATTTATTTAAAATTTATAAAAGCTTATATTACTAATTAATTTAAGATTTATAAATTTTAAATAGGTAATATAGCGGTTTTAAACGAGTATATAAGTTATAGTAGTATTCTTATTTTTAAAAATCTTAAACTAGAGCTTAGGATAAAGAGGATAATAAAAATAGCTATATTAATATAGTTACCCTTACTACTTTTATAGGGAGGTACTATTTTTTTAAACTAATTAGAAGTAGAGAATATTATATATCCCTAAGAGCTATGCGTTTATATTAATTCGTTATGCGTCCCTATTAATTCCTTACTAATAACTAGTTTATTATTAATTATAATAATATTATTAAAAAGAGCTATACTTATATTAAAATAAAATTAATAATAAATATAGTATAACTTTAAAAAAAACTAACTTAAATATAGGGAGTATATAAAATTAAGAAATTAAAAAAATATTCGTTAATTATAAGATTTATATACCCCCCGATAGAGTAATCCGCCGGGGCCGTACCGTGTATTACGTATTAAAAAAAACTAGGTATATTGTGCTCTATACTTAATTACTAATTAAAACTCCTAACCTTCTGCTATATAAAGTCCTCCTAAGTTCTAACTGCTTATAAGGCGAGCTTTACTTACTCTAATGCGCATAGGACCTCTTAATACTAGCCTATATAGGTAGCTAGGTTTAGTATAATCTATTCTTTTATATAGGTATTATTATTACTTAGGGGGTCCCGTAAGAGCTATCTAAGGCGCCGGCTTATTACCCTAACCTTATATACCTCCGGCCCGTTTATTATAGCTATTATAACTAGGCTAGTGTTAATATACTAGATCTTAGTATCCGTACTAGCCCGGCTATCTACGGCGCTTATAATATTACCTAGCTAAATTCCGCACCCCTAGAAAGTACTTTACTACTTCTTAGGTATACTTACGTTAGCTACGATAGCTATAGCGTCGAGCTAGCTAAAGAGGGCGCCCAGCCCGAGAGGGGTAGACTTATCGATAGGTATTTTTAGAGTAGGTTCTTATTGAGGTAGTAGTTTATATATTAATAAGTTTATTTAGTAGATTTATTTAGTAGATTTATTTAGTAGATTTATTTAGTAGATTTATTTAGTAAATTTGTTTAGTTTAAATAGAGAGCAGCTTTAAGTAATATTAAAAGCGATAAGGATAAAAAGAATCTTTACGAGCTCTAAGTAGTAGATATTAGCCTATTTAGCCCTTTCTCTAAAAACCTCTATATCGCTATTAAAGTTTAGAACCTCTATAGTTAAGGAAGGCTACCTCCGATTATTACGGCTAATTATTACAGCTAACTATTATAGTTAACTATTATAGCCGACCTCTACTATTAACCTTTCTAGCTAGCGCTACTGTAAGGTAGCTTACCTATCCTAAATTAAATAGTAGTTTTCGTATTAAAATCACTATATTACGTTAAGCACGTATTTAGGATATATTACGCATATTATATAATTAAAAAGTATACTATATTATATAATTTCTTTTAAAAGCGTGATCCTATTAAAGTCGATCTTTTATACTTATAAAGCTAGAAAAAAAAAACTACTACATAAGATTTATATAATAAAAAAATGGTATAAATATTAATAAAAATAAGAAACTATATATAATTAAAATAATTTTAAATAAAAAGAAAAGAGAAATTAAGAATTATAATAATTTAAAAGGGGTTAATATTAATAAATAAAAATAAAATAACGACTATTTAAGTACTAATAATTATAAAAACGGATTATAAATAAGAGCGACCTAAGTATAAAATTATAGGACTAATTAAATTTATTATTTAAAATAAGGGGTTTATATTTAAGTTAATAAACGCTATTTTTATTTATTTTTATATTATAAATTAAAAAACTTTATAAATAAAGGATTAATATAATATATATAAATTATAAATAGCTTTTAAAATAAAGCCTAGGGGAGGGAGTACTTTATTAAGCCTTATTATTAAACCCCGTTAGTTAAGGGATAACTTAAGGAGTATAAAGAGGGGGACTAAATAATAAAAAAGTAGCTTAAGTATATATAGAGCGTTAGTAATATACTTTAAGGGAAGGGTAGATTTTAATAACTTATTTTTTAAACCCTAATAGTAATTAGCCTCTATAAGCTTCTTCCCTATATTATATATATATTAATATTCTATCTATTTTAATAATAAACGTCTTGACGAGAACCTCGCTAAGACTTTCCTAGATACTATAGTTAATTTCATAATGGCATTTATAACTTGAGTCCTCAATCAGACTACCTCTTATATAAATGTCCGTAGCTTTAAATGGTACTGTACCTAAATTAAAAAAAGCGTCACAGCGTATCGTGTCTGTTGGAGAAGGAGTTGGGAGCTCGAATACGTGCTTTAGAGTACTGGATTCGAAGAGGGGTGGTACATTGCGGCATTCGCCGATTGAGAATATTGATATTATTTTGCTGTCAAAAGTGAAAATGCAATATGCTTTCCCGTCCGAAAGGATTAATCTACTCTAGGTCAGTGTCAAATAGAAGTCGATGCTGGCCTGTCACATCTCATTCATTCACGTAAGAAATGCAATCCAGACGTTGGTGCCAGTGTTGACCGGAGTAAAGCGTTGCATCAAGGTCGAGTAGATTGGCAGGATATCTAGGCGCAATCTGGCCGGGCAAACATGGAGGTGCCATCGCCCACCCACGATGGATTCACAGCACGTGGAGCGGAGTATGTCCGCCAAGATTGGCTTATTATTGGTGCACCACACCCTCAACTTTGGCTAGCAGAAAACAAAATTGGATCAGAGCGGTTCGTCAGACGTCTTCCGAGTGCGTTTGTAACGTACATGTTGGATACAGCCTGTATCTCGTCTTACGTCTCGTTGATGGATGACATGTTTTTGTGGACAAAAGTGGTAGACGGCAACATAAATCTCCGACAAAGGCACCTCAAAGTCCCGGAGACCCTTGTTTTTCGGCGCTGCCTCGGTCATTCTTACCCCGGATTTTGAGATCGGAATCCCTACCCGCCCGGACAGCAACCCCGCACACGAACTTTGGATTCTTTGTGGGTGGGCAGCAATTTATGAACCGACCCCAACGAGAAACCGTGAACCATGATTCGATGGTCTGATTTCTCGCCATCTTTATTGGAATCGATCGACTGGAACAGGTGTGGGTTTCCCTCTCCGCCGCAGAGACCTAAGAGCCAGGGAACTGGCACAACGTCCATCCAGTATATGAACGTCACGATTCCCAGGCTTAGAACAACTGGAGCTGTGCTCATCTCGTTGTCCAAGCGCATATTGGCCTGCCATCCATCCAATCGCAATTATGGCCATCATCGGGGCCAAAGAACATCATGTCGACCCTCAGTTGTCGCAAATTGCGCAGAATGACAAGACGATCTGGTACAAGAAGCCGAACCTGCGCTTCCTCTATCTTATTCTCATCCCAACCGGGCTTGGAGTTGAGTGGACCTCAGGCTTCGATTCTTCTATGATGAACAGTCTTCAAGCTGTTTCGTCTTGGTTCGAATGTGAGAAAGCCTCGCCATAGAACATGTAACCCTCCGCGATAACTCAATACTGATACATCCGAAATCAGACTTTGGTCGTCCTAATTCTTCAAGGCTTGGCCTTCTTAGCGCAATCTACTCTCTTGGCGCTCTGATGGCCATCCCATTCGTCCCTTACTTCAGTCAGCGTCTTGGTCGTCGACGAACTATTCTGATGGGATCATGGATCATGGTTCTGGGTGCTGGGCTCCAAGCTGGGTCCAGGAACGTCGATATGTTCTTAGCCTCGCGATGGATTCTGGGTTTTGGTATCCCCTTTGCCATCATCAACGCTTCCTCGCTCATCGGCGAACTTTCCTATGCCAAGGAGCGCCCAATTATGACGAGGTTAGCTGAAATCACTTCTTGTTATTATAAGATGCGATTTGCTAACTTGTTTACTATGAAGTCTGTTCAACGCTAGTTGGTTTGTTGGTATGAATCAAACCCTACCAAACGAGAACCCAGGCCGAGAACGTTGCTGATGTAGAATGATGACAGGGGCCATCGTAGCAGCAGGCATCACATTCGGCACTTTCCAAATGAGCACTACCTGGGCTTGGAGGATTCCTAGTCTACTTCAACTCGTACCCAGCGGTTGTCAAATTGTCTTTATGCCTTTCTGCCCGGAATCGCCTCGCTGGCTGATATCAAAAGACCGTGGCGACGAGGCATTCGCAATTCTCAGCAAGTACCACAGCGAAGGGGAGAACGGCGAAGAGTTTGTCCGTCTCGAGTATGCTCAGATTATATCCACTATCCAGCAAGAGAAAGAGGTCGCCAGTAAATTCCTTTGGGCCGACGTCTTCCGCGATGCCGCCATGCGTCGTCGTTTCATGTTGGCTGGCATCATGGGCTTCTTCACACAGTGGTCTGGCAACGGATTGATTTCTTTCTACATGAAGAAAATCCTCAACCTTGTTGGTATCACGGACAACCACACTGTGCAGAAGTTCATTTTGGGCAACACGTGCTGGGGTAAGTCGTCTTGTTGCGGGCGAATATCGGTGTTCATGCTAATAGCCCGGTAAGGCTTCATCAACGCCGTACCGATCGCATTAATAGCCCCACGTTTTGCGAGAAGAAAAATGTTCCTCACGTGCACGATCGGTACTGCGTGTGTTTATACCGTCTGGACCGTCGCATCAGCCAGGTTCGCCATCGAGCAATCCCAAAAAGCTGCTATCCCAGTTCTGGTCTTCATCTTCGTTTATTCGCCGTGAGTTGATGGCCCTACAATCTTGTCCTTAAAGACAACCGCTTATTATCTCGTCACAGGTTCTACAATATTGGCTGGAATGCTCTTGCGTAAAAATCCCTTACCCCTTCTTTTCTTCTATCTCATAGGATGAACCCGAAGATCAGACCGCTAACCCTACGCAGTTACACTTATCTCGTGGAACTTTTCCCATTCAGTCAAAGGTAAGGCTTTGCTGTTCTCTTCAGCCGGGATCTCACATCGATTTTGCTATACTCCAGGGAAACTTTTGAGGCTAATATCACATATAGAGCGAAGGGAATTGCCGTAGAACAACTTACCGTCCGCTTTGCCGTTTTCTTCAACACCTATGTCAACCCGATTGCGCTCGACTCCATCGGCTGGAAATACTACATTGTGTATTGTGTGTGGATCTTGGTGGAGATCTTGACGGTTTACATGATCTTCCCCGAGACTCAAGGCCGCACCCTTGAAGAGCTGAGTTTCATGTTCGAGGGCAAAGATGTGCAGGACAAGGTTCAGAAGAATGCTCAGAAGGTGCTTCAAGTCGAGCTTGAGGATATTCGCGAACGACCGGTCTCACGTGAATCACGGGATGTGCCTGGAAATACAGAGGTGCAATGGAATTTCTCTGCAAAAACTACTTTGTAGAGGATAAGACACCTTAGGTCTCTTACGTTCTCATCAGGATGACGTCGTGCGATTGCTTAACATTCGCACGATGTCCCGCAAGCTATGACTCGGGAAGTGATCAGCAAGAGAGTCTGACGAAAGTTTGCGTAGGTATCAGCTCGTATTATCCCAGAATGGGGAGGTTCCCTTCATTATAGATAAGCGGACGTGGTTGACACGAAGGCGCAAGACTACACCGCCTCTGGAATAGGAGACGAAAATCAGGGACTTCATGGGCTAATCGTTGTAGCTGGCATCAAGCAGATAACGCCGTCCACGGATTACACCGCAAAAGATGTTGAGAGAATGCTCGCAGTAACGTAAACCGGCATATTGTTGAGCGAGACCTCAGTGGCATGACAAGTGATCAAGTACAAATCTCGTGGCAGCATTTGCATGATTGCCAGCGTGTCCAAACTCATTGCAAATCAAGGCTTACTCTCGCGATACAGTATTTCACTTCGAAACAAGACGGAAGCGTCGGGAAACCTCTACAAATGAGTCTGTATAAGCTGTCTTGTTCAACATGAGATTACCCAAAGAAACATTGTGTGGGCTCGTCTACCATGTCTGGGGCTATATGCTTTCCGGGTCGAATTCTCCTGAACCTGATATCTCTTCGCCACCCATTATGGTCTTATGGGGAGTAATTTTGGTGGCTGGGACTATTATTGATCTTGCTCAGACGACGGAAATTGTCTGGCAGCGTGAGATGAAGTCGTCGGTCATCAACTCTCCATACATGATCCCATGGACATATGCCTCTCCAACTAACACATACTTTTCGCCATTCGTATCTCTAATATCGACGTCGTAGCTCGTCTTGGCTGAGCTTTTCCTCAGCAATAGCGGCATACGACTACCGCGAATAAGCCAAACTTCGTCATCGACCTCAGAGGCCGCTGATCCAAGCCCAAGGTAGCCCTTCTCTGTCTCCAATAACCGTCTCCCAGAAGCAATTAAATGAACCACCTTTGATAACGGATCTTTAATCAAGCTTTCTGACAAAGAGTCTTCGGGAATCGCCATGTTAGAATTTTGGGTGGATGTCTCTGTCGGCATAACCATTCTTGAATTTTCAATGTCTTCATCTCCCATGCTCATGGTATCATCGTAGGTTATGCACTTCTGTACCCACGCTCTTCGACTCTCTTGAGAGTCTTTGAGTAATTTGACGTCTGCAATCAGTGTCGACACGGCGACATCCATAAAACTCTCTCCTGTTGATTCATAAACACTCTGCTGACTGCTCAGATGGCGTAGCCATGTTGCGTTGCTGAAGATATTCTGCCTATCGAACTCCGAACTTTGGGTCTTTGAGATCCTATCGATTAGGATCCCCTCCAGTACGAGAGTAGTGGAACCATGACTCCGGGCCCCGTGGCTGCTCGATCCATCTGCAGTGCTGGTGGTATCGAACGTTCTCGGGAAATCCGACCCTCGTGCCAGCTGCCTCAGTCTTTGTAGGGAAGTATAGTGTTCAGGCCCATGAGATGAAAAGTCTGGAACCCACGACGGCAGATTTGGTAGGCGGCCTTCAGTCAGGCCTGCTAGTCCCAGAATGTCGAGATTGGACAAACGTTTGATCAACCAAGTCGTCACCTGGGTGTAGACGACTTCGACGGAGACATCGTAGCTGGGGTCCACCTCAATCTGATAATTGCGACCCAGGATGCGTTGTATGACTCCCAGCGCGCCATAGATATGGTCCAGCGGGTTTTCGAAGTTGTAAATCCTCAGCCGGTGAAGAGTTTGCAGCACTTCAGCATGGCGCATAGCTTCGTCTGTGGTAGCTCCCCAGCGCTGTTTCTGCCAATGAGCCATCCCGTTGCTAACCTTCTCACGTCTGAATGCCGAAATAGAGGTCTTTGTTGAGTTCCAAAGACGGTCTATCGTGCCAGGGCGTTTCTTCCAATCCGGGAGGAGTTCGCCTAGTGTGTGTATGAGCTTCTCATCCCAACGCACCCGAAGAATGAAGGCAGACAGTTTGTTGATGTCAGACCAGGCGAATTGGACCCTGCCGCACTGAAGCACAATATCCTCAGAATGAGGGATCGCTGCTTCCTGGACAACCCATCCACGCGTGAGCCATCGCTTCTTGAGGAAGAAGTTGAAGTACACTGGAAATGACTTGCGCCACTCATCGCAGAAATCCTTGCCAAGCAGCTGTATGATCTCGGGGTGATCTAACTCCGGCCCAACTTGTTGTAGGAAGTCAGCATTGCTTGCGGCCCGGGCCACTTCCAATATCCTTGGTATGAAACACCTGACAACCCAGTAGACTTCATAGGGGGGCTCAGTCGTGCCGAGCCAGACAATCACACTTCTTGCAGCCTCATAGATTTGACCCATGAGCTGGACTTGGTGGCATCTTTCTTGGCTCTCTTGTTGGTCTATACAAATAGCATCGACCCAAAGGTTATAGCCATTTTCAGGGTAGATCAAACGATCCGAATGATTAGCTCTACGGGATTGGCGTCCGAGCTCTGATGATTCTGCGTAGAAAGCAATGTCATTCTTGAACTGGCGTAGAAAGTCGAAAAGATTTTGGCCAACTCGGAGTCGCCCACCATCGCATACTAAATGAGTAAACTGCGTCTCTGTTTTCTCTGAAGCATTTGACCCCTCATCAAACTCCGAAGGGCCCCATGTGTATGAAAGCGCCCAAAATGGGGGCGCATCATCAAGCTCGTAGGTCTCTAGTCGTGCCAAGAAGCCTTGTGCGGAGGAACTATCCTGGAAGATCTGCAAAAGGCGAATAGAATTCTCTGAAGGTAACGCAGAGTATCGGTAGGGACACAGCCCTTGGATTTCTCTCACTGCTTCTGCTTCCGTCGCCATTGTTGTTCAAAGTCTTCGAGGGCGGGGTAAAGAAAAGAGTCAGCCGTCGTTGCGTCAGAGAATCTGACAATTAAGTGATAGGTGAACATTTGATTGGCCGACAGCTCTCCACATGGTTCTTCCAGGGTCAAATCCGCGGTGAGAATAGTGCACAGCTAGGTACCTAGCTTAATGCTGGCGCGCTAAGATTAACTACTTCCTTACAGGTGTGTTAAGTTTGTCAAAATGATTATCAATGTGGTCTTCAGCAGACTCTCTGATGATCGAAGAGACGTTCGGTGCATTTACCCCGAATTAGGACTGTTGTTTGGCGTGAAAAGGTAGAGTGGAATTCAGGAGCAGAGCCGTCTCACATCGCACCCTTGCAGAAGTATATCACGTCTTCAACGCCTGTCAGCCCATGGCGTGATACCTTCGGCGGTCCTTCGGTGACATTTTGTGAAATGTCTCAGCCGCAGGGCTGGAAAATAATTGAGTGTTGACCGTACAGATACTTTGCTACTTGATTCTGAGTCTCCCAGGCCGAGTCATGGGGCTGGGGGGCACGATCATACAGGGCTGAGACCATGGCTTCGGCCATGCATGAGAGTGGGATGCGAGGAACGTGAGAACCTCAAAGAAGGCGGAAAACCGCGTTCTACTGCTAGTTTTCCAAGACATGTACATCATGACTCAGTGAATGTGCCATTCAGGCTGAACCCGTGGTCTAGGACACCTAAAGTCAGAGCCCTACGTAGCTGGGTGCTGGGTTCAACTGCCATGAAGCGCTTTCGCAGGATGTATGGAGGCTGGAGTTCTGAGTATCCGCAAACGTTCGGATACACGCCCTTGGCATTCCTACGGTAACTGTGGTACCAGCACAGAAAATAATCCGTTCGAGAGAGTACATCTACATGTAAAGGTACTTTTCACCGAAAGATATGGAAGTAAAACTCCTACTTTTGGACACCCCCGGCTGTCATTTATCCTCCAGAGCCAACAGTACTGGCTGAGACTTGTTTCTAACCCCCATATTCCCTTTATTTGAGAATTGGTCACAGACATTGCCGAATCCGCTTCCGTGCATTTGAAGTAGATTGGTTAAAGCTTCCAGATCGTTGGTGTCAAGTACAATTTGCACTCGCATGCTATGGCGAACAGGGCCGAGGCTGTAAGCTGTCTCTCCCTACTGAAAGCTAATCCAACACATTTTAATTTATTCAAGCTCAACATTTCTCTCAGTTTTATAATGCAGGATCTTCAGACACAGCCTCGAAGCCACTCTTTAATCCCCATAGGGCCGAGGTTAGATCAGGCTATATCCATACCGGAGCAAGCGCCCATTAAAGGTGCCTGTCGTAAAACGTATTTGAAATAGGGTGTGACAAATGACGAAAGACCCAAATATGCAGAGAGGCCTGCGCAAAAACACAGCATTCCGCGTTATGAAAAGCGCCAAGGATGTTATACCATATCGCGGCCTCGCCTCGATGCCGTATGGATTCAAGTGCAAAAAGGTGAAGTACGACGCAGTCAAGTCTGCCTGATTTAGAGAAAGCCCCAGTGAGAGATCGACCGCTTGAAACAAGAGTTCCTAGCTCGTTACAATCGTGTGCACCATCAGACAACGAGGAACGTTGTTTGCATCGTTTCGCCACGGCTACGGTACCTAGTATTACCCAGTGCCATCTCCCCGGGGCCCGGGCCGGGGGCATCCCATGCGCCACCTCGACCCCGTGGGGTCCAAACATAGAAGCATACGTCGTTTAACGTTCTTTCCTAATTCCGGTCCTCTTCCTATCTCAATACAGTCTTGCTTACGCCACAGCCATTCAGACTCCTACTTTGGTCGGGGTCGTGCTGCTTTTCGGGAAGTTAGTGAGACATGCTAGACGTCAGGACCGTCTACCTCCCTGAGACTCCAGGAGGAGATTCGGCCCTTTTTATTCTGTCTTTATGTGGCTGGATGGACTGTTCCCCAGGCTCTGCAGTAAGACCCTTTATACGTGCTCCTGATTCCCATTGGCTTACTGCTAGACTCTCGATGGTTTCTCGGTCCCAGAAATGACGACTTCACCAGTCTTGTGTCTGAGATGTAGAATGTCGTGAGTAGGAAGTTCAGAACTTGGATTCTCATCGCGTTGAGAGGTTGAAATTTGAGACTCAACGTCTTCAACTGACGTGGCTAGAGTGCTATGTGCGACGATGATGCCAACACATTTTCAGCATCTACATTTCCAGTGCTATGTTTCCCGTTCAAATTGCAAATTGTTCAAGACATGCAGTAGGTTGTGTTCAAATCATGCTGTCTCAATAGATGAGTTAAAGCTCCCTACCTAAGGGTACTAGTCGAAAAGGCATGCCGTTGGTTTAGAAGCAGGGTAGCATGCCATGTCCCGGCTTAGTATGGCCAGGGGTTGAAAATCATCACCGTGAATTTGGGTTCGACACCCTAAATACGCCTACTTACTGAGCGAATGGTGGACCATTGGATGACTGGCCAAATTGCACTCGGCGACGGAGAGGTTTAGATTTCTTCAGGGGGACTCTCCAACTTGAGCTTAACTCAAGATACAGTCAGAAAAGGGTTTGTATATATAATCCGCTGGTCCGCTCCGTCCGGTTTCTGTTTGCGTCAGGCAGGACATCACTCATGAGCCATCAAGAGTTCGACCCTGCAACAACTCTATACCGACAAGTTCCTCTACCTATGAGAGCCTCCATCATGTCCCCGGCATATGTGATCGACCTCCATAATGATTACAATCAGCCAGGAGATTATGTCGCAGTCTGGACTTTCTCTAAATCGTGTCTTGACAGTCCAGTTGGCGGTGAGCAAGATTTGCTAGGAGTCAAGGTGGACGTTTGGCTTTCCGCTTGTCAAAGAAATCGTACACTTACTATCAAAATTAAGAACGACACCGATCATACTTGTTTGTTGCACCTGGAAGACTGTCGGGGGTTTGACATTTACTGAAGCGGATTCTGTTCAATAGATGGAGTGGAGGTCTCGTCTCCTTCCTGTCTAAAGCTAGATGTTTTACATCTCCAGACCGCTCATTATCCCGGAGGTAAGAAACAAACCAGCCACCCTAGTATCGGTGATACAGTCACTATTCCCGAAATCTTACTAAATTGAACGTACCAAAAGACCTGATTCACGGCTCATCAATGATGGATCAGTCCTCCATGATTGCCCATGCTGGATCACTTGGAAATGGAATTAGCGGAACCAGCGGGAGCTATTACGGGTCTCTTACTTCGCAGTTCCTCATCGGCATCTTCAACCAAGCCATCCACGAGGACTTGAATCTCGAGAACATTGCCAGAGAAACCAGAGCCTGCAAAATAGACTTTGGATTCTGTGCCACGGTCAGCGGTCCTACGGCTAGCATCCATGTCGATGTTGATGGGAAACCTACAGCGACGTACAACACCACCCAGGCTAACATTGTAGCCTGGCATGCTGCTCAAAAGCGACGGCCGCAAAGTCTCATCATGGCTGAAGTAAACACTGTAGCTGAGAGTTCATATGGGCTGCAATCTCTGATGTGAGAGCTTATTAACCCCTATTGACAAGAACGAGATTTCGCTAACCGCAAGTCTTAGTGACAAGCTACCCGGGCTCGCAAAGTCTATCGACTGGGATGCTCCAGCTGATGGCGGAAAAGCGGCGACAGCTGAATGGATTGGCTCTGTTGAGTGGCCATTTCCCCCCACCTCCCCGAGCACCGTCGCCGCAGTTGCCGCTATTGCCAGTCATTTGATTGCTAGAGGCTACTCCTTGAGCTATGAAGCTCGCGAGAGCGGTGGTGGCGACGGCTGCAGAACGATCATCATGTTCTCCTTCGGTTCGACTGGCAAAGGAGTCCCCGAGGGATTCGATGCCTCCAAAGATTGGGCGAGCGCTGTGGGGACACTTGATCAGGAAGGCCCGTTCAGTTTAGTCAACATGGGCTTGCTCAGACGAAATTCCGAAGTCATTGAGTCTTGCATGTCAAAGAGACGTTTGTCTCTAGGGGAGTTCAGAGACGCCCTGAATGCTGATGTTGATGCCAGCACAAGTATTACTCACAGATATACTATGCTGTGAGCTATGAAGTTATTGAAGGATGGGCAGCTTGAGAATATGAGTAGTAATTGATGACTTGGTGTCTGGCATCACTGACCACTGGATCCTTTGGGGTCGCTTCGACATCTGCTTGGCTTTGGCAATTTTGCATGCATCTACCTAGCTGATACTCTTCGTACTGCCTAGATAGATGCACCACTTCTGCCGGTGTGCCTTGTTGCCACTTTCTATCGCTGGAGCTGCCCACTTCCATGCTGAGGTGGGTAAGTGCCGAGCCTGGGCTAATCAAGGGTGCCCTGGTACGCCTGGACAAGTAATTACCCTATATGGCCATCCCGCAACTTAAGGTTTGAACTCATTATGAATCATCGTTTATTAACAGCAGCGAATCCACTGACAATCTCACGATTGCTTTGTCTGAGGTATCAAGATGCCCGTTGAGTCTGATAGCGGCGCGGATGTAGAACTACAAAAGAGCTCGGTAGCGATGCTTGAAGAAGTAGCAAGACAATTGACAGGACCTTTCAGCTTCCAGACTCTCTTGCGCACAATAGCTCGGCCTACCATGAAAGCCTTCCGTTTCCTCGGCCCCGACAAGGGCCTTGCCCTCCAAGATGTCCCCATTCCATCTCCGGGCCCCGAACAGGCCCTCATCCGCGTCAAAGCCGCCGGGCTCTGCCACTCCGACACCCACGTCCTCTACGGCGGCGGCGCAGCGTGGATGTGCGCGCTGCCCGTGACTTTGGGCCATGAGGTCTCTGGTATCATTACTGAGCTAGGCGACTCTTCATTCACATCATTCAAAGTCGATGACAGGGTAGCTGTTGCCTGTGTAGGCCATCCAATCCAAGAGAGGAATTTCCACGAAGCTCTAGGTGTCGGCTGCGACGGTGGATACGCCGAATATGCTGTCGCTCCCATCAAGAATCTTGTCAAGATCCCAGATCAAGTGGGGTTTGCCGAGGCTGCTGTGGCTACGGATTCCGTTGCTACTGCCTACCACGCCGTCGTCACGGAGGGTCGAGTATCTGCATCGCACACGGTTGCTGTCATTGGTCTAGGCGGCTTGGGGTTGAACGGACTGGCGATTGCGGCACACCGTGGTGCTAGAGTCTTTGGCGTCGACATCAACACGAACAAGTTTGAACAGGCCAAGGAATTCGGTGCTGTCGACTGTGCCACAGACTTGAGCACGTTCTCAGGCGAAATATTCGATGTTATCTTGGACTTTGCAGGAGCGCAGAAGACGGTTGAGACTGCGATATCATCGGTGAGGCCTGGCGGGTGTGTGGTGTTGGTGGGGCTTGCGGCACAGAGCGTGCAAATCACGACGACGGGGATTGTCACGCAGAATGTCTCGCTCAAGGGCTCGACGAGCGCTAGCATTCAAGAGTTTACAGAAGTGTTGGATTTGATCGCATCAGGGTCGATAAGACCGTTCATGAAGGAGATTCCGTTCGAGGATGTCGGCAAGGGGCTCGAATTATTGGGTACTGGGAATGTTAACGGACGTTTGTACACTATCCCTTAATGCGGCAACAAGTAAGAAGAGAAATGCATCCTACCTGGCGGGAATTGACATACACAACTTGTATGAATTAGTGAGAATTCACACAGATGCCACCAATGGTCAAAAAGTACACTGCCTATATCATTTCCCTTACCCAACTCTCACTTTGGCATCGCGAAGCTCAATGGCGTTTCACCATTGCCAACACATAGGCTTGCAGGCATTGACTAGGCGCGGTCAATTTCAGGCACTCATGTGCTGCTTCCGGCCCCGGAGGGACAAGTCGGAGAATCGGAGCAGGCCCGAGGAAGGCGGCATAGATGACCGATCATCGGGAGTATCTGAGTCATTAAGACGGGGGCAATGCGGAGCGATCCTTCAAGATCTCAGTCCTTGGGTCCCTGTCACGAGCATGCAAGGTAGCGGTGCACCCTAAACAGTAAGTTCGAATCATTGGTCTGGCATAGGTATAGAGAGCAAAAGCCGGCGATGGCATCGTGCGATGTCAGGGAGCAATGCGGCGTTCTGTCCGCCGCGACTTGGCCTGTTAGTGTAACCTGGGGTTGGCTCCTCACTCGACGTCACTTGATCATGCCACAAAAAGCAATGATAATCCCGTTTACAGCCGCTCGCTGTGCTCAGTCCCTCTCATGGCGGATCAGCCGTTGGGTAAAAAACATGCAAGTCTCCACCCCCAATGTAAGCTTTCCTGCAGGCTTCGGCGACAAACCGGCCAACGCCCCGAGCTTTCTTTGCGGTCGTTCGGTATGTTGCCTGCCGGGAATCGGTTGAGTGAGCGCCAGACTCGTGCGGAGCCGCCGTTGAAGGTTGTTATGGTGCAAATGCGCTGGTAGGATGTTGGAATGATGTCACCCGCCGGGTTTTGTTGTTCCCGTAGAGTCGATGGGATACGTGCGGTTCAAAACGTGGGGTGTGGGGAGAGCAAACTTGGAGGAGGGATGGGTGGGGGTAAAGGCGATGCAATGGACCCTCGGAATTAAGTATCTAGATTTAAATCTTACATAAGTACTACCTCTGTGACCTCTCCGGAGTTCAACCTCCTCTTTGGACTCTTTTTGCTGATCTTGTGTTCCAGACGTTGCAGCAGCATGCTTGTACGACTTTCCATGACAGAAAAGACACAAGACAGTAGACCAAAATGCCAAGTCCAACGGGTTTCCTTGCGAAGTACAGTGCCGCCAACAGGCTCTACAAGGGCTCGCTGCTCAATACAGTGTGCTTCGTAGCCTCTCTGAGCGTGTTCTTCTTCGGCTACGACCAAGGCAGGTGGAAACCCTTACCATCGCTTGAGTGAAACAAGTTTGATAACGGGTACTACAGGGTTGATGGGCGGCGTTAACACTGCACGGAACTATGCTGAGTTAATGGGATTTGGTCACTGGGACGAGCAGCAAAAGATTGTTGTTGTTGATAAGCCATTGTTGCAGGGCGGGATCGTAAGTATTTATTCAACCGCTTTGAATGCCTTCTGGACTCACACATTTTTAGGTTGCCGTTTACTACCTTCCCGGAACGCTCGTGGGATGCCTAATTGGAGGCTGGTTCGGTGATAGATATGGCCGCCTCAAGACTATTGCCGTAGCATGCATCTGGTCTATCTGCACCGCGGCTCTTCAAACCGCTGCCCAAAATGCGGATTGGATGTTTTGTGGTACGTTGGCATAGTCGCCAATCTTTATTCTGACGTTGAGACGCTGACCTGACTGCTGATCCTAGCACGAGTCTTGAATGGCATCGGCACCGGCATGTTGAACGCCATCACTCCAGTCTGGGCAACAGAAGTAGCTTCTCATACATCCAGAGGCAAGTTTGTTGCCATAGAATTCACTCTCAACATCTTTGGTGTTGTTGTTGCATATTGGCTACAATTGTGAGTTTGCTACACCAAGTCAACATTATTGGCACCTAACCAGATGATAGCGGCACGTCCAAGTATGAGGACCCCAATTCATCCTTCATCTGGAGATTCCCCATCGCCTTTCAGATCATCCCTCTCATCGCTCTGTTCATCATGATTTGGTTCATGCCAGAGTCTCCACGGTGGCTCGTGAAAGTAGGTCGAGAAGAGGAGGCTAGATTCATCTTGGGCAGACTCCGCGGAAACGAAGGTGAAGATGCAAAGGCTGCAGAAGCAGAGCTGCAGGAGATCATCAGCATTAGAGACCTGGAGCATGACACCGCCAAGCAGCAGAGTTACTTTGCCATGTTTTTCGGGATAGGCTCGGGCAAACTGCACACCGGTCGCCGTGTTCAGCTTGTTATCTGGCTTCAAATTCTGCAAGAGTGGGTGGGCATTGCGGGAATCACGATTTACGGTCCCACGATCTTCACGATTGCCGGCATCAGCTCTGAGCAGCGTCTTTGGGTCAGTGGTGTGAACAACATTACCTACATGGTAGGTCTTCCCCCGTTTTCTGTGTTATGGTCGGAGAAGCTGACACTATCTAGTTTGCAACCTTGATTTGCGTGTTTACCATAGACCGTATCGGCCGACGTTGGACGCTGTACTGGGGTGCTGTTGCCCAAGGCATCTGCATGTTCTGTGCCGGAGGCTTGGCAAGAGCGACTCTTAACGCTAGTCCCGGTAACCGTTCTGGACTGGGTGGTGCCGCAACCTTCTTCGTATTCTTGTATACCGCGGTCTTTGGTGCGACTTGGTTGACGGTCCCCTGGTTATATCCCGCAGAGATATTTCCTCTCCAAGTACGTGCCAAGGGCAATGCATGGGGTGTTGTTGGATGGTCGATAGGAAACGGATGGACGGTGAGTGAACAACAATTGTCCTTCGTGTTATCGTTTTTCTGACTACTGAGACCGTTTTCAGGTGCTTCTTCTCCCCACAATATTCGAGAAGCTCAACGAAAAGACACTTTACCTTTTTGGTGCCGTCAACTTCGTCTCCCTCGTTGTTGTTTGGGCCCTTTACCCCGAATCGAACCAACGCACTTTGGAGGAGATGGACCTCGTCTTTGCTAGCGACAGTATTTGGGCGTGGGAGGCCGAGAAGGAGTTTGCCAAGCTCAAGGCCGAGAATCCTTCCCTTGTTCACTCAGCACACATGGGTCATGGCGTTGTCGACGCTGAGACGGGTGTGACTCCAAACAAGGTAGACAATACTCATAAAGAGTAGGCTGCATTGCTTTGCTATGCGCTCATTCTCAGACATCGAGGCGAGCAGAACGAGGGTTACTGCAGCCCGGCTCTGTGGGAGAGCTTTATGATGATACCCGAGCAGTTGAGATACCTGGGCTCGTAGCATCACTAGCTAAAGAGTTCTCGCCGTGAAAAGTGACGTCTGACGTCCATTTCACATCATAGATTTTGAGACTTGATGGTAGCAATGGAGCATTATTCCTATTTCACTGAAATATCTTTGTCTCAGCCCCTAGCTCCAGCCAGCGCACCTGGTCAGAAACATCTTCCTGTTCAAATACCACTCTCAGCCGGTCTCCGTTCTCCGCCAATTGTTCCCAGAATTCGTAATACATTGGCACCAGGACATCCGCTCCAATCTCGCGGAACAGCCGCGCAGCCTGTTTCCCATCCATGGTGACCAGCAAAGGAGGGTCTGATACCGCAACCTCCACTGCACCAACGTTGAGGATCGCAACTGAGACGTGGTATTTCTCCAATACTTTGGGGATCTCCTCGAGTTAGACTGTGTCGCTAGAGATGTAAATGACGTTGGGCAGGCCGTTTGTTTCTCCAAAAGTTACTGCTCTCAGCACAAAGCCAATTACTCCACATCCGGGAAGATGCTGACGCGGTATCCCAGTCACCTCAAAGTTATGTCCTCCCAGAAGAAGTGCCTTAGTTTCTCATGGCTTGAGAGCCTTGACACCAGGACGAGGCGCGAGTTTCCGGGCTCCGTCCTGTGCCGTGAGAACCCTACGGTCGTCAAGATGGCGCCGACCGATGTCGTCCAAGTTATCCGGGTGATCTTCATGACTTAGAAGCACGAAGTCAATAACAGGGAGGTCTTTGAGCTTTAGGGCCGGGCCTTTGGTGTTCTTGAGCACGGTTGGGCCCATATCCCACTCTTTGCCGGCCGGAGAGAAGACGGGGTCTGTGAGGAAGTTGATGCCATCTATATGCAATATGGCCGAGGAGGTGGTTATGCGAGTGATAGAAAACGATATTTGTAAGGTTGAGGTCATTTTTGCGGTTATCACTGTGGCTTCTGACTGAGGCGGCTTGATCGACGACCGGATGCTGTGCTTTCTGTGAATGAACTGGATGAGAAGATGCCAAGAAATGCGAGTTTGCACAACCTTTTCTACTTGGTTGATATAGATACGGTATCTCTAAGATTGAGTCATTGTTACTGGATACATTTGCCTGAACAGCTTCCCTGGCTTTACCATTGCCTATCTGTAGCCTATTCCATGATCTCGGTCTGACAACCTACAAATACCTGCTCCGGTCAGCCCGACCAGAGACATCGAAGACGGCGACAACTGAGAGAGAACCTGGCTGATTTTCATCATTTCAAGAGAGGGTTTAGTGTCAGCAAGGGAAATTAAAACAAAAAGCGATTAATCTGCGGAGTAAACGACCGACTTGCTCGGCTCTGGCATCTGAGAGCCCTTCTTGAATTACTTACTGTTCTGCTCAGCCACAATCAACCAGTCTCTGTGGCTCAGTCGGTAGAGCGTTGGTCTCATATCACATACATATGACGCTAGAGTATCTAGGGATATCCAAAGGTCGCAAGTTCGAGCCTTGCCAGGGACATTTCTTTTGCATCTACGGCCCTTTTGCACGATGCCTTGGACAAGACCATTGTTTTTGGCATGTTCTTTCACAGTTACTTTTGTTGTGTCTTTGAGTTTTGAGAGAGCTAGCGCCACGTGATTCTTTGACTTGGAGGATCCCTGGCGAGTGACGCGAACACGTGCCAATCGGGACATTTTCGGATCATGCCTTTTTTTTGATGGCCATCGAATCGCAGGGGCTCCCAGAGAAGCCTGATGAGGTAAGGTACCTTAGGTAAGGCGGGTGAGTCCCTGATGCCTCCCGCCCCCGCCTGCGACCTTTCCCCTTCCAATGTCACGGTGCGACTGCCACTGCGACTTGCAACTGCTAAACCCCTCCATCCCTCCACATTTCGCACGCCTCCGACACACCTTCGCCTACAAGCTGATCGGTCCATCGTCATTGCCTGGTCCTCCCTAGGTCATTTACGGCTGGCGGTCACAAGGGTCTCGAAAGCGCATATTAAGCCAAGCCTTTGCTGCGACCAACTTGGGCAGTTTGCCAGTGGCCATCTGATGGACCGACCTGTCACAGCTCGCCCTAAACCATGTCACGGACACCTCCCACACAGACGATGCAGCCAGCGCCTCTAGCTCTGACATAATGCATCGGTTCGCCCTACCCCCCTCTCGCCGACACCGACGGCTCATGGCTGGCGCAGACTGTAGCTGAAAGCTCATATTCCCAGCAATTCGTCGTCCCAGCTGAGACATACACCTATTACCCCGTACTGCCTACGTCCATTCATCTGCTCTAAGGTCGCCTACCTAAGGTGCCGCACCTCCCACCACCATCTTCCACCGTTTCCCGTCAACTAGGAACAGCTACCTTCGAGACACTTCTGCCTTTCAGCCTTGAATCATCAGCCTACCAACCACTTCGTCGCCAAGGCACCAGGAGTACCCTTTTCGAGTCACATTGCTTACCTCGCCGACCAAGTGACCGTTGATTCATTGTCAAGAGGCGAAGGTTGCACACAGAGAGACATCTCTATAAAGATCTGTAGGCAGCGCCGAACATCGAAACCATGGCGGCCAAAGACGACGGCAAGAGCCCCGCGGCATTCGCAGACGAGATGCAGAAGCAAACCCGCAAAGAACGTCGCTTCGACGAGGTCGAGGCACAGCTCCCCAACCCAACAGTGCCGACTCTGCAGGCGGCCTTCGCGAGCGCCAGTGGCATCCTGTCGCACCTAGGCAGCTACAACCCCTGGGGCAAGCCTGTGACCGACGACGACATTGTCTGGCTCCTGGACAACACAGCATACAAGCCCTCCCGTCTGGGCAGCTGGCAAGCCGAGTTCGTCGCCGCGATTTTCGAGAAGGAGCCGAAATGCAAGGTGGTCGATATCGTGCAGGGCGTCGCCGAGAAGCTTGGGCTCTCGGACGATGCAGAGGAGCGCAAGACCATTGAGGAGCGTATCATGCCGTTCCTGTGGGACGTGCAGCCGGCGCGACACCTCCGCGTCGTACATCAGAAGAAGGAGCTTAAGCTAGGTCCCTCGGGCTCGAATGGCATCACTACGGATACACTCAAGATCCATGAGCAGCCCACTGGATCGACAGTCACATCGAGCGCAGCGGTGCCGCGTGGCGCGACCGGCTTGTTGGAGATGAAGACTTTCTTCGCTGCTCCAGAAGGGTGGGCAATCATCTCAGGTACGTCAACGTAAGCACCAAGACCTTGCCACGGTGGTTCACTAACACGGCACTACACAGACATCGACGACACCATCAAGTTGACGCAGACGAGCGACCCCATCGGCATTCTCCGCGAGACCTTTGTCAACGAACCGAGACCAATTGAGGGCATGCCGGAGCTATACCGGAACATCTCAGCACTCTTGCCGCAGGAGTCGCCTTGGTTCTACCTCTCGGCTTCCCCATACAACCTGTACCCGTTCCTGAGGGAGTTCCGCGACAAATACTATCCGCCCGGGTCCATCATTCTCCGCGATTCAAGCTGGAAGACGGTTGCAGGCCTGCTGTCGGCGCTAACCATGGCCACGGAGCAGTACAAGGTGGAGCGCATGAAGAAGGTGCACGAGTGGCTTCCGAAGAGGAAGTTCATCCTCATTGGTGACTCCACACAGTCCGACCCCGAGGCTTATGGTGATATGTGAGTATTTTTATTCCCTTCCTCGAGGCCTTTCGAGTAGACATTAATCAGCAATCACAGCTACCGCGAATTCAAGGGCTGGATCAAGCTCATCTTGATCCGCAAGGTCACTGACATCGCAGCCATTGGTATCTCCGCAAAGAACGAGCCGGAACGTTTCGAGAAAGCTTTCAAGAACATTCCTCGCGACGACTGGTTCGTCTTCGAGAACCCTGTCGACTGTAACAAGATTGTTCGCGACACCATTGCCCAAGGCTGAAGAAATGAAGCAACAAGCTTTTCCGGAACAGAGAATAAATTGAATCGTGGGCAACACGAAAGCACGGGAGAGGATATGAGATGCGACGGATCGGAGTTTGTGGCGCATGGAAACATCGTTTTTTCCCGCATTGTTTGGACACGACCTTCACGACTGGGGGCCTCGAGAAGATATGTAGCGATCCTAATACAACATTTTATTATGGTTTGCCCTTCCTCCCCATCGACCGCGCTGTCTCTTCCATAGCACTGTCTCTTTCGACCCTAATCGACCTCCCCCATTTCGTCCAACCTGACTTTACCTGTGTCTTATCCAGCAGGCCGGTGGATTAGAAAGGACAGTGCCCACCCACCCACCTATTTGTGATTGGAAGAAGTCACGTCGGCCCTCTGATATAGGTGGATTGACCTGGCACCGCTGCTGCTTTCCATACAATCTTAAACAAGAGACTTGCTGCCTATTGGGAAGGTACAAGTGTCTTTGGGGGCAGGCTCTTCCATAGGTACTTCCCCTATCCATTCTCCTACCCAGAGAGCTTGCGTACCTTAGTCGAGGTCATCCAACAACCCGGGTCATACGTGTCTGGTCTGAGCTCGAAGTCCAGCCAAGGAAAAGCGCTGTTGAGTATTCTGTCTATTCTTTTTCCTGCCCGCCTTCCAATGCTTTGAGATGGTGTAACACGTTTTGTATCTTGATGGTCCTGCATAAAACGAAGTCTGCCAAGATCCCACTCATTGAGGACGGTTGTTATGGACGACCGATCATTTGCTCGCTTTGAATGAGTTGAGGCCGAGCCTTCAGCTATAGTTGGCCAATATTTTATGATTCAAGATGAGGCAGCACACGTTAACCTGACAGCCTGAGGGGACACTGCAGAACATGATAGCAAGGCAGGCTAGGGGGAACTTGACCTGCCCTACTTTCCAATGTTACGGACGCGGACTTTCCTCCAAAAAGAGGCAGGAGTCGGCTCTTCCGTCAAGACAGAATCTACCCCTTGCCGCATCAGCCCGTGGGCAGTCCCAGGAAGGAGGAAGTAGCAAATAGTATTTCCTGCCACAGAGAGCCACCATCTTTAGAAGAACTCACTCCCCTCCATTGACATGACCCACCGTTTACACTGGCCTCCTACGCCTCCCACCTCCACAACTTCACTTCTCTTCCTGACCACATTCAACACCACGAACACCAACTTTGACTTTTTGGTCCAGCAACACTACTTCATTCGTTGTACATACGTCAGAAAACAGAGAGCCTCTTACTATCCGACAAACTCAACATCCGTTCGCTATCTTGTTCTGCGCCGATTTGTCCTTCCCACTTGGGCCCGAATACACCACCGCTTTTCGTCATGTCTATCAACAGTAACTCACCCCCGCCTGTATACGAACTCCGGGATATGCAGCCAGCAAACCCAGGCGTACCTGTAGCCTTGGGCGCACCTGCAGTACCAGACGTACCTGAAGTACCGGGCCCAATCGCAGCTTGGACACCGAGCGCCAAGAAATACAAAGCGCTTACCTAGGTCCTCGGCGGTCTCTGGTTTCTCTTGTCGGTAATACTTTTTTCATGCGATGCCGCTGTGATCTTTTACAGCTACGCCAAGGGCAACCACAACAGTACAGAGTTCTTCTTCTATGGATTAGTCGGCGCTCTTTTCGATGGATTCCTCGCCGCAAATACGATGTACGATTTGCTTCGACAGCGCAATGAAACTTTCAAGCATAGTCTTTTGTGCATATCCTGGACTCATTTCTTCGCGACCAGTACCATCAACCTGCTGATCGTTGTGGTTTGCCTCAGCAGCTTCAGATCTCACGCTCTTGCAAACGACTGCTGGGTGATAGCCTCTCATTGCAACACATTGGCGGCGTCCCTCATCTCCATTCTGCCACTTTATCGGACTCTTTTCAAGAGTGAACCCGGCCACTGCGAGTGCATGAATGGCGTGCAGGCTCCTGGCGATGTGGTATGATTGCGGTTAGGCGGATCTGGACGGGTACAAAGCTGAACCCTGACGAGGCAATGGCGTGAGTGGGATCCCAACGAGCACATCCTCAACATTATCATCATATCTGGTTTCGTGATGGCTGAACATTTGAAACCAGATCATGACAATCTTGCAATTCTCTCCGGAGTACTGGTTCGAGCGATGGTTGACGCAGAAGAATAACGACGTGTGGCAATGGACGGCTTCCAGGGCAATGGGTGAGAGTCGCCTACACAAACAGCGAGAGCATGAGTTATTATTTGCGTGGAAACAATATGTAAGATAGCGTTCAGACACTTGAATAGCAGTACAAACAACAAAGTCTGTCTGTTGAGGAAGCTCGGCCATTCTGAGCTGGAGTCTTGATTCTTGCCTGATGGATGTCATGAAGCAAATGTCTGACAAAAGATTACGCTCTCTCAGAAATAACATCGATCGCGACTAGATGAAATGCCTTGAATGCACATAAGTTGAACGACCAGTATCTTTATCATTTTTTTCAGAAAGGTCAACATTATCCTCTCTTTGTCAAAGCATGAGCATGTAGTTATATCGCTAGTCAACCGCTACTGGCGATGTGTCTTGCGCACGATTCTCTTGAATTTACAGATTGCCCAGATGTGCAAAGGGAACTTGGAGTTTAACGACCCTTTACGCCTCTTGGTAACTTGCAGTATAGCCCATCATCCGATGAACAAGGCAAGAAATACAAAACTTAAATACAAGGCTTGTTCAGAAGACCACTGGGCATGACGCAGAAGAGGGTGCACTCCCCGACCTCGATCTGGTGCTGCTCGGGCCCGACCCACTGCTGGCAGTCGTACCACTCGGACCAGTCCTTCTTGCTGGTCCAGGCACCCGGACCGGCGCCCTTGCGGACGCAGTTGCGGCCGTCGACGTTGATGATTTGGTTCAGGATGACGTTTTGGCGGTGGTTGTTGTATTGGTCTTTTGTGCAGGTGTGTCCTGCGAAGGAGGAGCAGCAGATGTTGATTGCGTGGGAGGTTCCTGCGGCGGCGAGGAGGAGGAGAGGGGTTATTGAGGGGAGCATTTTGGCGGTTTCGAGGGTTCTGGTGATGGTGATGGGCGGGATGTTGATACTTGTGAGGAGAAAAGTCTTGGTATTGAGGTGATTATCTACGCCATTCTTGGATAATGATGAAGCTTTATATCCTTAGACGATTAACTCTAGGGGTCCGCCTCTCGCAATTTCACGACATAGTCGCCATTGTATCCGAAGAGCCGTACAAGCTTTTCTTCAAGGACTCGTGGAACCGCTTAGGTCCAAGCTTTCAATCTAGTACGCTGTTATGGGATTCCGTGTAATCTCGGGTCTCGGTCGTGTAGTTTGCGGCATCTCGGCGAAGGGGCAGAGAAATGATCTAGACGTGCAATAAAAAGGCTAATTGATTGGATACGAGGGAGCGCAGGCCAGAAACTGGCAGGAGTCGTCGCGAGGAAAGCTTAACTTGGAAGACTAGAAAGCTTATGAGAAGTCCGTGCTCTACTGGGTTGACCTTTGCTTTGCTTGCAAATGATGGGGACTTATTTCCTTCACTCCATAAGTACATCTAAATCGCGCAAGATGCTCTGAAGCGCTCGGTCAGAAGATAGCGGTCTTGGTAGCGACGTTCGAGCAGTCTCAGTGCACGGCAAGATGACTGGCAGCGAGATCATGCAGAAGACATTGGTAGCAGCTCCTCAAGAGCTAGAGATAACGATGAGGTCGTTGCTATAAAATCTGATTGGTCGGGTCTGGTTTTGATAGGGAATGTGTGCTCTCATTCTGATTACTCCTTTCGGACATCGTCAGAAAGCGGAAAATAACACTACTGCAACTCGGCCGCTTAAAGCATGCCGATCTCCGGAGCAGGAACCGCGGCCAACACCGCTGCGGGGAAAGTGCGACAAGGTGCCCCGATCCTTGTCCGGAGGGGCCTTGGGGCTCAACAATGAGAGACGAACTCCCCGCACTTCGGCCTGGACAGGCTTCTGATCCTAGCAGCACGAGAGTGATATGTCCGAGATAAGGGAGCGGCTTGATGCTTGACAGCATTCATGGCTCGAAAGAAACGAGATTATGTTCCAAAAGTCAAGGGTATGTCTGCATCCCCATTCGAGACGGACTCCAGCGTTGAAGGAAGGGCAAAGTAATTGATGAGTTCCATTGTGGATAATAGGGTGCTACGAATGCTCCCAACGTCGAATCGACTGCGATGGCACGCGTCCGAGCTGCGCAAAGTGTAGAAACCGTGGGATCACATGCAGCGGCTTCGTTCTGAAGTACAAGTTCTTGGATGGCTTCTCATCACGACAAAGGTCCACTTCTGGTGGTCGAAGTGCGTTGCTGAAGCATTCCCTTGCCCAGACATCGGCGCCTGGTCCCGCGAGAGACAAGTCAAAAGTGCTTGAACCGTTTCGGGACTCACAAGCTTGGGACGACGTGTACTGGAATAGCTCGGCTCGTACTTACGGTGATGGGGGCGAGTGGCCTAGTCAGGGTGGTGGTTCGGAAAGAGATCTAAGATGCGATGTCTCCAACAGTAAGGATCATGCCGATGACAAAGAGGAACTATCTTCGGTTATCATCGACGACCTATGCATCATATCGCAAATTTCCCGGCCAAATGCCGACGGTGTCTCTGCAGAGCCACTATCGCCAGTCAACCTCAGCGTGCTAGAGCCGTGGAAAGAGTTTCTACTCACCCATTGTAAGTTCAAGGTTCACTGTCGTTATCATCAACCTTTCATTCTCTACAACCCTCTTTGAGTTTTGGCTGTTAATATGATTCAGTTTCAGAAGCCATCGCCCCCGAGATGGTTGTAGTGGATGACATCAATAACGGCTGGCGACGTTTGATCCTACCAATAGCATGGTCAAACACAATGGTAATGGACGCCGTTCTTGCCGTGTCGGCATTCCATCTTTCGGGCAGGGCGATCCTACAGCCCGTAGTCAATCCGGACAGGCTCTATGCCTTAGCAATCAGTCAGCTGCTTAACCGCAAGGACCTGGCTGATCGAAGTGATGAGCCCAAACAACTCGTCGTTCTGGCCATTGTTGTGCTTCTGGTTTCTGTCATGGTCAATGGTATGCCAGACTTTCCAATTGTCTTCCAAATGCTGGAGTCCGCCGTAACGGCTATTGGAGGTGATGCCACCCTCACAGATGGAGGGGAGATGGGCAGCTTTCTTTTGAGGCAGATTCGCAAGTAAGTTATTGCCTTCGTATTCATGTTCTGTTGGCTAGATCTCTTGCTCATAAAAGCTAGAATGCGAGTCTACGCTGCACCTCTGGTCAGTCAAGATGCCGGAAAGAACGCAATTTTGTACCATGCGCGGGAGAGTTTCGACTGTCTCTACTACTACTACAATTTGTATCCCGATCATTGTCCAACGTTTGACCTTATCGCCGATATCCGCCAGCAAGCCTTCAACATGTACCTCTGTCGAGTGTTGACAAACGACAACGAAGCCCCTTTACTCCCCTCATGTATCGATGCTATCGAGACGTTCCAACGGAGCCTGCAGGCTTTCCCAGAAGGCGCACTAGGGGAACACATACTTGTCTGGCCAACGTTCATCGCTGCGCTCGAGTGTCATACCCTTGAGCAGCGCCTATTCTTTGAACAGTTTCTACTAAGGCAGTATAATCGTAACAACTTCTTGAACATCCCGAAGGCTTTGGAGTTTCTGAGAGGTATTCGGTTGCAGGATACTCTTCAGTCAGACTGGCCTGCACTTATTCCGAGACTTCGGGTTTTCATCATGTAGAAAAGCCTCAAGCTCAAGGAGCCGCGGGCGGGTTTTCAAATTGAAAATATCAACTATTAGTCATACCTCTAGATTTGATGCAGCGCCTGAGGTTTTTCTGCTTGAGGACTTGGGATGGCGACATGCAGTGTTGCCCGCAAAGAAATGACCATATGTTGGTTGAGAAAAGAATGCGTCCTTTACGAGTAAAGATACATGATAGTTTCTCCAGGAAGAAAAAAGGCTCGTACCTATCATATGACACGTCCAAATTCTGTGGAGACATCCCTCGCTGTTATTGTCAAGTAAGATTCTCTAAGTGTATATCACTAATTGTCATAAAGAAAGCAAAGGCCGTTTTCCACAAAGCCGAATCATCACAGAACTTATCAATAACTTTTCTATTCTTGGTTCAGCAATAATGCTATCTGAAGCATGTGTGTACCTCCCAATACAGTTCTGAACAAGATAATTTGTATGTGGGAAACATCATGCGATAAACTTGACATATGCCGAACTACCAGACAGACCCGGACAAATCCTTTCCGTCGGCGTGGAAAACCAAGGAGGCACCCTCGCCGGCGTCAATGCCCTCGATCGGGGTACCAGGCTCGACCGTCGAGGCGCAGATGCCGATGCAGGTGGCAGCGCAGAGAGGGTTAGCCTGCGACATGCAGAACAAAATGCAGGCCGCTGAGCACTCAGGCTACAGGTGCTTTCTCGTTAGTGTACCAATATCAGGAAGTAGGAGATGGGCACCATCGTGTGGCTTTGGATAAAACGTACAAACATGATGGTCTAAAGAAGATAGTGTCAGCAATCTTCATCGAAGTTCTCATAGAAGGCATGATAGACCACAGGTCGGTAAAAAGCATAAGACAGACGCCAACTTACCCTTTCAGCAATCGAGACATCGGCAACTTCGACCGGGGCAGGAGCCGCAGTGGCAAAAGCCAGGAGAGAGGAGATCAGGGCAACAGAGAACTGCATGATGAACTGTAGTAGAAGATACCAGAGAACAAAAAGCACAGCGGTCAAGTTGAAGGTGCGAGTTTTCGATGAGATTTAAATTTGTGTTGTTACTGTTGCAATGGGAAGAGAGTCAAGAATGACTGACAGCCTGGGTTGAACGAAAGCCTTTATACGAAACCTCGTCCTCTTTTCGAACCTATGACACCAGTCCGAACTGGCAGCTGAGTGCTACTGTCCGTTGTGAACCTCGTTCGACAAATTCTCGGACTTTCGCATGATGCACGTCGATGTCCGAGATAGGTCCCCTGCCCAGACGAGCCTCTCGAAACGGATGGTATCGTGCAAGGCCCTATGGATCCAGCTGCATTGTGATTCAACACACCAACCGGAACAGTACAGCAATAATCAGTCGATGTTCCTACAAGAGGTGAAGGTTGTTGGTTTGATGCCGCAGTCTGTGTGGGCTTCTTGGCGAATGACATTACTCGTCGACCCTACGATGCCACATTGGCACAGCTTCTGCGCTCCTAAGCACACTCTGGCCCTCACATGCCCAGCCTCCAGAAGCGCTGCTGGTGAAAATTAAAGCTCAACATATGGTTCATTTCAACTATTAGTATGCTTGAGCGGAGCTTGAAAGGTGCCCATTGTTGCTTACACGTAGTATTTAAAGAGCATGACATTTCAAAGTCACATGAACTCATTGGGAACTTCCGATCAGCCATTTAGGAAAGCGTTCAACCTTTCGGCTGCATATGGCTCAGCGTAAGAAGTCCGTCAGGTAACAAGGATTACAGGCAAATGCAATTTGGAAAACTCCTGGAGCTAATCTGCCAGGCAGCAATTCAGGGGTAAGTATCCGTACTTACTGAAGAAAGGCTCGTGTTGCCAAGCATTGAACATCACGATAGGGTGGGTGCACACACGCATTCTTTGATCCTATGCAGGGAAAAGAACTCAATAAAGTCCCAATAACGCTAGGCATCAGAAGAGGAAGGACATTGACCTCAACGGATTCGATGAAAGGTACTACAGGCATATCATACGTACTTTACCTAGGTACCTGCAGCGCTTAGCAAACATCAGTACTGTAGATACATCACAGCATGCATGTACGTCCGGAATTGCGCGGTCACAAGAACACTTCCATTTCCTGTTGCTGCCCGAGACATGTTTTCATCACAGGTATCTCCCCCATCTCACTAGAGGTTTATTCATTTTCGATCGGAGAGTCAATCACAATCCCGGTTGAAGATATTTATTCTCCACCCTGGGACACAGCAAGGGGTTTTACCTTCGTTACATCTCATGAACCTCGCGTCGGGCACAATGCGCAGTTTTAATTTTGTGGAACGAGGAGTGATGGGGCTATTGTGGGACTAGAAGCATGTCCAGTGAACTGAAAGAGCAAACTTTTATTCGTGGATTCCCAAGTTAGGATATGCTAGTGACATAATACATCCTCACCAAAGAAAGTTGAACTACGTGTACACTTAGAGCTCGATACTGTGTTCAGGTGCATAGATCTCATCCAGACATTGGTTTCATCATATTTTGCATCTGGTCTATGTTGGTTTCCTAGTATCAAAGCCAAGCTTCATACCCCGCTCTTTTGACGGCCGCTCCCGCAGGTGAAAAACTCATTTGAGTCATGAGCATTAACTGTGCCGCTTCGTATCTGCCATGAATTAGTTCCAACAACTTACAAACCAAAATTTTAATCCCTTACAACACACGATAATGCCTGCATTAGGGTAAGTGCTCACTTGATTGCAGCCATGCCGCAGGTGGCTCGTCTTACATGGTCAACAAATTCTTGGCGTGCCCTTTCTGAGCCCCAGAGCGAGTGCTAGGAACTGACCGATGTTTTGCCACCTAAGGAAATTGTGAAGTGATATTAAACATTAATACAGTGATAGCATTGATGCTATGTCCAAGAGTCAGACCGCGGTCATAAGTCGGCACTCTTACTTCAGCATATCCTCAAATAGCTAAGCTTGGTATAAGTGCAGTTAGGTCGAAAGTATTTAATGCATGTACCACTGCCACAAGCTGAAGGGGAGTGTGCCGTTACAAACTTCACCTTGTCTAAGGAAAGTCAGACGACTTGCAGGTTTGATTGCAGCCACCGAATCCGTTTCTAGCCTCAATTTCAGATTCAAACTCGATTTAACAAAAGCTGTGACCTACATCAGCCGTCATGCATTTTCAGAGTGGTCTTCTTAGCTGTCTTCCTTGGTCCGGCAGCGGCCGACTACCTTCAAGATGCTCATTCGGTCCATGAGAAGCGAGAGGAAAAGTTTGGGTTGGGCTGGTCAAAGGTTGAAACCAAACCCAACCCCGGAACAATTATACCTCTCCAAATTGCTCTCCAGCAAAATGGGCTTGATGTAGCTGAGCACGAGCTGTTGCGAGTCTCCGACCCATCTTCTCCCGAATTCTCCCAGCATTGGACTCGAGCCAAAGTCGATGCTAGGTTCTCTCCTACAAGAGAGAGAATACATACAGTTCAGACTTGGCTCGGGGAGGTCGGCATCGGTGAACAGCACATTCGCCGATCCGCTGATGGGGGATGGCTTTTTCTGAATACCACACTCAGAGTGGCTGAGAAGCTACTCAAAACGACCTTTGGTGTCTATCTGGACCCCAAGAGTAACGAAGAGCACTTGGCATGTGACGAGTACAGCCTTCCAGATTCGGTTCGCCCCCACGTGGACGTTGTAATGCCAACTGTGCATCTGGGCATGGGAACGAGGATTAGGCAAAGATGGAATCAGCCTGATCATTCAGATGACCGCCTGGTGGGAGCTCGCGGCGACTTCAGTCCTCGATCTCTTCACAAAAGATCCAACACTACATTCACTCTCGACAACTGTCACCGGTACATCACACCTGATTGTTTGCGGGAACTTTACAATATTCCCAGTACAAGCGCCATCCACCCGAATAACTCTTTCGGAATCTTTCAAGTCTCTTGGGCCTCTTGGCTTCCCAAAGATCTGGACTTATTCTTCGGAGCTTTTCACCAAAGTCTGTTGGCTTCAGGCCCATCATGAAATCCATAAACGGTGGTTACTGGCAGGACGAGCTTCAAGGAACATACGTAAATGCCGAGGCCGACCTCGATTTTGAATACAGTATGGCCTTGACATACCCTCAGCCAGTCATCAACTACCAAGTTGGTGAGAAGTGGCAGACCGGGACGCTGAACGGGCTCATCGCGGCGTTTGACGGTTCATATTGCGACGCATGGAACTCCTCTATTGATGGTGTATACCCCTCTCCTTCGGATGATGGATATCAAAAGGCCCACGACTGCGGCACAGTCCGTCCAGCTAACGTTGTGTCCATTTCCTATGCCTGGAATGAAGTCTCTTTTCCGAAGGCATATCTCCGAAGGCAGTGTCTCGAGTTTCTTAAGCTCGGTTTGCAGGGTGTCAGCGTCATATCGGCTTCGGCAGACTGCGGTCCGGCGGGAACAGGATGTTCTTGTCTTGACCCTTCTACTGGCCAAGCATTGGGCCCGCTGTCGACATATGGCAATTTCAACCCCGTAGTGCCAGCTTCGTGCCCATACGTTACCTCTGTCGGTGGTACGCAAATTCGCGCAAATGGCTCTGTCTACGATTCCGAGGTCGTCTTTCGTCATTCCAGTGCCACACATATCAGCTCTTCTGGGGGCGGGTTTAGCAATCTCTTTGACGCACCAGAATATCAGAAGGACGCAATTGATCATTACTTGCAACGCCCAGATATCAATGAGCGCTTGCAGAACTTGACGGGGAAGTTCAATCCACTGGGACGTGGGGTCCCCGATGTATCATCCAACGCGGCTAATTTCGTTGCCGCCATCAACGGCCAATTGATGACTGTCTTTGGGACCTCCGCATCAGCGCCAGTTTTTGCTTCTATTCTCACGAAGATCAACGATGCGCGCCTACATGTCGGGAAGAGACCCGTAGGCTTTGTCAATCCGGTTCTCTATTCTCATGCAACAGTCATGACAGATATTGTGGAGGGCTCGAACTATGGCTGTGGTGTTGAAGGATTCCACGCGGGACCAGGCTGGGACCCGGTCACCGGTTTGGGAACGCCTGACTACAAGAAACTCCTCACTTTGTACTTAGATTTACCTTGAATAAATACAGGACAAAGCTCATACTAGCATTGTGGTTGTGAGCCACAACCAAAGTCATGTGTTCGCAGTCCTGACACCTCCACACTCGCAGACATAAGCCATCAAGTCTATTGTTTCACAAAATGCTCAAGGTTCTCACTCCCTATGTCCAAGTTGTGTGGAGCACAATTTTCAGTTCATGTGCTTGTGGCTGGGAGAAATGCATCAAACTTTTCCAGCAAGTCGGCGTGGCCGTTAAATAGAACCTCCAGCTTGCTGCGTGCCGCTGCCTGCTTCTCTGCCCGAGCAGCTTCCCACTCTTCTATCGAATCCCCGGGCGGAACGTTTATCTCCTGTAAAATTTCAAGGAAAGTGGAATATTTCTCTGGCTGGCTAGCCTCGAACCGGTTCTGAAAAGTAACACAAGTTAGTGTATAGGTTGTCATCGATTAAAAGGGGCCTGACCTACCCGCACTTCCTGGACAAAGCCAAGCGACTTGTTGAATTCAGTTTGGTCAAACACAAAAGGTGTTGGGTCGTTGGATTGATTTGGAATGCTGGGGGAGTCGGCTGTCGAATCTTTGGACTCCATGTTTTAAAATGTTCCTCGAAAGAGGGAGTTCGCGAAAGACCGAATGAGATTCCAAGTTGACCTTGCGCATCAAAGTTTGCTGGCGTCATAAACCTGACCTAGAGTTGGGGAGCTCTCATTCATATACCCCCAACGAACTGAACGGGGGAGTTTTGGACGCTTTGAGAGGGGCTCGTGTTGTCCAGTTGCAGAAGGGCTAGGCATAGAGGAACCATTGCCGCCATTTAGTGATGAACTCAACAGGGGCTAAGGTCTTGGCCCCTCTGCCCACGCCAAGGCTGTTGGTCATGGTGGTTTGGTCTCGTTGGTCGGATGCCGAAAATATCTCGGTGTCCGATTTGAAGCATGTCGCAGCCTAAATTACACATGCTGTGCCGCAACTTCGCAACTGACTGCCCAGGCGCGAAAATTATGGTGAGACCACAGTACAAAAGGTCCTTTTGGTGGGTCCACGACGTGGCATTGTGCGCCTACTGCGGAGTAGACTTTGCATGATCACACATCGTATCACCATTTAGCTCAAGGCCCATAAACGACCGCTGAGGCTTTAATTCCTTAGAAATGGGTTTATGGGTTTTACTGATTAAGTTTATCCATTATCCTGTAAGATAAGGTAGGCAATGCAAGACGTGTCGATGTGAAACCCTTGAATTTGGATATATTCGGTTCTCTACACTATCAAATGCAGTTTTCGTAACCATGGTCTTTCTGTTTGAAGTTTTCTGAGTCAAAGACTTGCCCGAGGCGCACGTTGGAGGGCCTCAAGAACCTCCTTGGCTCCTTGCTCCCCTGAACATAGCGCCCCTTCCATGTAACCCTTCCACTCGGTCGAGTACTCTGTGCCAACGAAATGAAGATTGCCAACCGGTTTTCCGTACACATCAGCGTACTCTGTGAAGTGGCCAATCTCAGTGATGGGTGCAAGCGCTCCCTGGCTGAACTGCTCGTGCTTCCATATCTGATCAAAGACTTCGATAGGACGAAACGCTTCCGAGTCAACGTCGACGTTGAAAACCTCGGCTACCTGCTTTATAACAAGTTGACGACGCTCGTGGGGGTACAGCTTTGACCAATCTTCCCCAAATTTGCCGTTGACGAAACAGGTGAGAGCAAAGCTCTGGGTCTCGTCGACACTGGTGTCGCGTGCTACACAGACAGGTCCCTTGTAGCTCATGAAGAAACCATTGAATCCAAGATCTCTCCACCAAGGTCTGTCATAGTACAAGATCGCTTTGTTGTAGTGTCCAAGCTTTGACGAGTCGGTGACCTCCCGGACCCTTTGAGGCAATAATGGTGAGATGTTGAGATCGCGAAGCATAGCGCTTGGCACAGAGATGATGGCCTTTCTTCCTAAGAAACGCTGGTTTCTAGACGTGATGACAACAACGTGGGTTTGATGATTCTCAATTGCAGCGACAGGGGCCGAAAGATGGATGTTGCTTTCTCCGATCAAGTTGGCAATGCCATTTGCGATCTGTTGCGTGCCTGATGAAGAGGATTTGAAGTGAGCAAAGTAAAAAAAAGCCTGCGGAGAGTGGAGCTTACCGCCGTGAAAGCGCTGATAGTTGCCACCCGTCTGATCATCAGCACGAATCGAGAATAGGCCCCCATTGCGTCGGCAATAGTCAATGAAGAAAGCTGCTGACTCTTGGCTGGAATCAACTCCATGCATCACTCTAGCCCATAGGTTGATCATCTCCACCGTCTTTGGAAGAGCACCAAGACTTCGCACATATTGGTCAAGAGATACCCCGTCGTCCTCTCTCCTAGGAGCTTCGCGCTTCAAAGAGACGGCTTGGATATGGTCGCGAATCTTCTCGAGGTTCTCCTTTTCCTCAACAGAAAACTGAACAGACGAGAGTGAGCTCTGAAATATGGTATACACAAATACACTAACGAAGTTGGAGAGATTTTACTTACCTCGGGTATAATGCCGAACGGAAACTCGACCCTACTGCTGTCGGCCAGCTGCATGACGGCAGTACCTTTGAGTCTCTGCGATACTGTCGGTAGTTTGAATTTCTTGACATATTCCGCCATACGACTTTGCGTATTCTCGTTTATCCAGGCAGCACCCAGATCAGCGACGCCTCGTCCAGAGGCCAGCGGCACGCTCCACGTTTTGCCGCCCACACGATCTCGAGCTTCGACGACTGCGACTGAAAGCCCGGCTTGTTGGGCGGAATAGGCAGCCTGAAGGCCGCTGAGACCTGCTCCAACAATGACGACGTCAAACATAGTATGTGTGTAGGTAGCAACTCAGGTTTCAGAACAGATTGGTTTAGTGCCAGATGGTTAGGATGTTGGGTCGTGAGGGGCTTGGACTCGTTCCAGATGATGCACAGCTCTGAAATGCATCTTGCACAAAGCTGCATACTTATATATCTTCTGCTCACGTCCCGGGTCCAAATGTCTAGACAAATCATGTGCGCTCACTCGAAACGATATAGCTAATTTGTGTTGAAACTTGGCAATATGCTCTCCTTGCCGAGCATTGTCAACTTTCTTCCCCATTGAGTAAATCGAATGAGAAACCAAAACAGCATCTGCAAAGACCTGTCCCGGCTCAGGTCGTGAAAGTCATAAAAGGTCCCCACTGCCGCTCATGGGGCTGACGTAGATGAAAGTCAAAGTAAGGTAGGTCATGACCTTTTACCCAATGTGGTAAACAAAAAGAGAGGACTACCTTGTTGATAGGCCGGTCTACTCTTGCCACCCCTTGCTGCATGGTATTTCCCCGCACCCGGTGATCGTCGACTTCCCCCGAGATCGGGGCAAAGAATCGGGGTTCCACATCCTCGGGAGGCCCGTCGGACAAGCTCACAAGCGCATATCAAAGGAATTCGAAGGCGTATTTGAGTCTGTTTCGCTATAAATTGCTTTCCAGCCTGTTCATGTCACATAGACCCGCGGGGCTTCACCATCCCGCGGCTTGTGCTTTCCTTCAGCCACCCTTTTGTTGTGAACAGCGTAGAGTACAACCTGGAGAACTGCGAATGCCATTCCCACTGATACCATGATAATCTGTGTTCTCAGACCCGTTTGGTAACTATGATAGATCAGCGATGATCACTGAACAGCCTTGTACTGCCGCAGTGCTGGGAGCTTGAAGTACTCACAATGGGGCATCATTCCCTCGATAATACTGCGTTCCGACCATCAACCCACTGATGGAGAGCATCACCCACATCCTATTCAATATTAGCGTGCCTGAGTTGGGAGCTAGGTCTAAGCAAAATGGCAACCTACGCAATACTAATACTTCTTTCGCCTGGTTCTCTACAGTTGAGTTGCACCCATGAGTTGTTGACAGGGTGATACCCAACCGCGAAGCTGTTCACAGCCGTCCAAAGCCCCCAGCGTGACCACTTGCCCACATGAGGGTGTGCCGTGCGCGCAACGACCAAGACAATCAGATAACAAAACTGAGCTCCTATTACTGAGAATCCACGCTTATTGGTCTTGTCACTGATATAGGCAAAAACGAAGACGACGACCAAAGCGAGTGACGCGCCCACTGCAGCAAGAGCATTGGCCTGGATGCGGTTGAAGCCGAGATTCCTGATCCAACGTGTAAGTCATGGTACAAAAGAAAAAGAAAAACGAAAGCTTTTGAGCAATCCTGAATCATTTTGTCCAACACTCACATAATGATGGTAGGCGTGTAAGTGGTAAGAGGGCTCCAGGTGGAGAAGACGGCAAAGCTGCTCAGAAAATGTGGCCAGCGTTTCCAGTGCAGAATAGTCTTCCATACGAGCTTTGGAGGAATTCGTATCCCTTGAGCGCCGCCACGCTTCTCTTTGTCATCTACCTCTAGGCGCCTTTGTATGATACTCTTCTCTGAGCCTTTGAATCGGATGAGACCTGGGCTCAACAGCGGATCGGGGGTGTCTGGGGAACCGGGCAGAAGGAACAGTAGCGAAAGCCCAACAAAGATAGTAAACACGCCCTCAACTAGTCTTGATCAGTAAGCTTGAACCATAGATAGAAGTATCGCTGAGGAACCTACCTAGGAAAAGCCACTGCCAGCCACGCAGCCCACGTTCGCCTTCGAGCTTGAGGATGCCAGATGCCAGTATAGGGCTCAAAGCGTTTCCGCTAAACATTCCGAAGAAGCTTTAGAGGGTCAGAATAGATAACATTTGCTCACTCCAATGGCACTGACAAGATTGCGATGCGTTTGGCTAGTTCTTTCTTCGTGTACCAAGTTGAAAGGGTGTAGCAGGCTCCTGGAATGTAGCCCGCCTCCGCAAGACCAAGCATCATACGCGAAGCCAAGAAACCCTTGCGGTCGACTAGAAATACTTGCATAGTTGCGACGAAACCGAATAGAATTACTTGGCTAGAGATGTACTTGCGCGGCCCAATCTGATTTTCAATCTGTCAGCACCGTGGTCTCTGAAGGAACATAAGAATCATATGTATCAGTACCTAGACCACACTTACCTTTTGCAAGAGCATATTGGAGGGAATTTCTAAGATGACGATTCCCAGGAACATCAACTGATTTCCCAAATTAATTGTGTCCTGATTTACCCCGATGTCATTCGCAAATCCGCCGGTGAGCGCACTTGCAAGATTCATGCGGTCAAGTTGGAAAACAAGCAGGCCCAAGTACAATAGTGGAAGCACCGAGCTATCGATTCTACAGCAGAAATGTCAGCAAACCTTTGTCGGCGAGTCCTCTTCCTGCCATGTGTCAACTTACTTTCGACGAGCTCGTATTTCCTCATGATGCGTCCAGTCAGGCTCTATACCTGGTGTCACTTGCCCTGGCGAGTCAATAGACTGCAGGCTTTCCTGCTTCGACTCACTCATTTTGTCGTGTGCATAAGGTGGCAGGATGACTGAAACCTGAAGCTGTTGTCTCTTCTCCCTGCGAAAGGGGTCTGGTCATATTTTCAAAGGCAGATACTTCTCATCGAACCTCTCATTTCGGCATTTGGAGCTCAGAGGCTATCCTTCACGCCATCTTTAGCTTTACGGAACCCCAGGCATATTGAGACTTCGTGTACGAGTGTTACTCCAATCCATCCTTGCATTTCAAACACCCATTCCGGTGCCATAGTCTTGGGAACGTCACGCAATCGCCCCCAAACCACAGTCTAAGGATGTGCCATGCCGGCAAACTCACTTTGATTCAGTTAGACATCCCGACCGATGGCTGGATGTTGTCGAAGCTTCCCCACTTTTGGTCTGCAGTCTAATGGCTATGACTGCCATCCTACCGAGCACGCAATCTTTCACCATCGCGCCAAGACAAACCCCGAGCTATTTATTCAGTACTGACTGTTATCGGGATTTGAACTTTTAAATGGCGGAAGATAAAGGTAGACAGCGTGAGTCTACAATTTTGACGTGAGATAAGCCCTCTGAAAATCTCATTGAACATGAAAAGTTCCGTTTAGCTGAAACCGCCTCCTCGTCCTTGGCCTTTTGTGTTTGCTTACTTGCTTGAATGTTTGGTTCTCCAACATCGGATCCAATCTGCAAAGCTAAAGGCCGTTTGTGTCGTTTATCGGCCAGTGCCCACTTCTACGTAGACAGCAACATTAATAGAAAACAATACGTACAGAGAGGTGGCGGCGACCGACAGAGTAGGGGTTCTGCGGAGTGTGCCATCGATCTACTAGTCCAAGTTTGTAGGATTGAATCCCGGCGAAAAGCTCTGTGTGGGGCTACGGTTCATGGCGAATCCCTCCGATTACCGCTTCACCACTCCTCTTCAATCATAAGACGCCAGGAAAACAGTCTTTGAGTGTCTTTTGGACAAACCTCTGACCATACAGCCACCCAGAACCACCGCTGCAAGTTTATAAAGATGGCGAAAGAAGGGAAGCCCGCCAAGCGCATTGCAGTCATCGGCCTTGGTCCAGCCGGTGCCATCACGATCGATGCTCTTGCCAAAGAGCAGGCATTTGACATTATCCGGGTTTTTGAGCGTCGTGAGGCTCCTGGCGGATGCTGGTGAGTCGAAATAAATCTTTACGTGAGGACTGGATGGAGAGTATGGAGCCCTTCAAACATAGTCCATCACAGACCGAGTAGTCACCCGTGTTAACAATATCTACAGGCTAGGTGAAGGGAAACCACCGCCGCTCATTCAATCAGATGAGCTCAAACTTCTCTCCTCCCGAACGGCAGACCTCCAGCTGCCAACAATTCCTTCCAGCCTCCCTGCTCAACTGCCTAAGTCGAGCTCCCCGCGGTATTCTGAATCCACAGTCTACCCATACCTTGAAACGAACGTAGACTTCGTCCCTATGCAGTATACTCAAGAACCGTTTCCTACTGAGCAATCCGAACACTCAAGATCACTCCACGGAGAAGACACGCCTTTCAGACACTGGTCCCTAGTCCAGGACTACGTCCGTTCTCTGGTCGACCGAAGGGGCTACGGTGACTTCATCAGCTACAATACTACCGTGGAGCGAGCTGAGAAGGTGCCTGCAGCAAGCGGCTTCGGTGAGGAGTGGAAGTTGACGTTACGCAAAGATGGTGAGAACACTGATTACTGGTGGGAGGAGAGATTCGATGCCGTCATTGTCGCATCCGGGCATTACAGTGTGCCCTATATCCCATCCATTGACGGCCTGCCCGAGTTTTCTAGAGATCGTCCGGGAAGTGTGATTCACAGCAAGCACTTCCGAGGTCGGGACGCATTCAAGGGCAAAAAGGTCGTGGTAGTCGGAGCCTCTGTCTCAGCAGGAGACACTGCATTTGATTTGACCTCTGTGGCTCAAGCACCTGTATACGCTGTGGTGAAGGGACATACGTTCAACGGGTACTTTGGCGATGAGGCTTTCAACCACCCCCTGATCAAGCGGGTCGCCTCCATATCTCACATCGAACCGACCACTCGGACTATTCACTTCGTAGATGGAACGTCTGCTCCTGGTGTAGACGACATCATTTTCGGCACGGGTTATAGTTGGACACTTCCTTTCTTCACGCCGCAGTCCTCCACCTCTTCGACCACGGCCAAGCACACACCAGTTCCTACCCCTCGCAACAACCGCATCCCGAATCTCTATCTCCACACAATTTACACGCCAGATCCTACGATTCTCTTCGTCGGTGCCGTCAACGCAGGCCTCACGTTCAAAATTTTCGAATACCAAGCCGTTCTCGCCGCACGACTGCTCGCAGGCCGCGTCCCATCCTCTCGCCTCCCATCCACGGAAGCTCAGCTCGCTTGGGAAGTAGACCGTATAGCCAAACGCGGCGACGGGCCGAAGCTTGCGCTCGTATTTCCAGACTTTGAAGAGTACTTTGAGGAGTTGAGAAGAATCGCTGGTCCACCCACGGCAGACGGAAAAGGACGAGAGCTGCTGCCTTTCAATAAGTTCTGGTTTGAACGGTTTATGCAAGGTCACGAGCGTCGAAAGGATATGTGGAGGAGGTTGAACGCACAAGCGAGGGAGACACTAGGAGTGAGAGGTTCTGACGGGAGTTTACGCCCAAAGTTGTGACGATATTGGAGCTTTGCAGAGGTCTAGATTAGGGTTTTCAAGTTATTCTGTGTCCCAGTAAATTTTGTGCATCAAGAATTGTTTAAAATGTTCTGTGGCAAACTACCTTTCTGCAAGCGAGCAACGTCTTTTGGCTTAGCCGACGGACTGACGGAGAATCTCAAGCGTCCTCCTGCTTCCATTGAGGTATTGTGTTTCAGCATTTCCGTCATGCCGGAGCCTGTGGGTATGTCGAAAGACGGACCCTGCTTTGGTGTCTTCGGCGTGTGCGACTTTGACGCTAGTTACCGCCTTGCGATCTGCAGCTGCCTTCTTGGTTAGCCTGACGATCCAATTCAATATTTCCGTATGTTCCTCTCCACGTGTCAACTACGTGGACTGTAATCGTTTTGCGGACTTTTGCGTTCGAAGTCAGCATGCAATCCCTCTGGCATCCGCATATGCACCCATCCACACATATAGCCTTTGTGGCGTGCGATTAGCAGCCGGATTTAGTATTCATTGCGAATTCAATTGTGTTTATTCTCTGCAAGATATGCTTGCTTGATCGCAGTAGTAAAAGTGCGTTTATGTGAGTGAAAGTACGAGTGAGGGTACTTCTGAGTGAATTCAGTCGCGAGTGGAGAGTGGGACTGAGGCTGAGACTGAAAGGAGCAGTAAGACTAAGAGATATCACAAGACATCGGACGAAACATAACGACCACCCGAATGAATCTTGTAGACAGTGTCTCATCCACCTAGGAGGTACTCATATCAGATTTCTTCAATCGGCGTAACATGAATCATTCCAATAATCACTTTGCGATGCACGTTGCAGCCTCTCATTAGGTCGCAGCTTGCAGGATAGGAGCATCGCTATTCGGGCCAGTAGTCACAGAGGAATCTTTCTATCTCTAAGTCATGTTTTATCGTTTCTATTTGTTTAGATCCGCAGTACATGCTGGGAGAAACGATATCAAGCAACCATAGAGTGTAGACTGGGTCTCCCAGGCCGAATATTAGAGCCAAGGTCAGAAGAAGGATGTCATTCAAGATAAATGCCTATTTAACAATGCAGTCCTCTCCAACGTGGTCATTCCCAACAACAACGTACCGTGCTTAGAAGGTTTTTGATGCTCAGCTATGAGACAACTAACGCAAATAGGAAATATGTTTAATAACTAATAGACAAGATAATATGTTGGCTTCTTAGGGAAACAACTTCTGAAAGAAAAAACACCGAGCAGAATCCTACCAAGTGCACCTAATCCTTGGCTTATAATTTGACAAGCCGCAATGAAACACCTCGTCATACTGAGAATCCTGGCGGCATCGAATGCCGCTAACGCCCGGGCACTGCATCTTACCTGGCTCATCCTGGGAACCAGAGTACACACATCCTTCGACACCATGAACATCAAACTCGCCGAGATTCGTGGGGAATTTTGGGTTCGATGAAGTGGTGGCCGCCGCGAAGGCACCCTTGGGCTCATCATCACAGATATCAATAGTGCTCCCTGTTGCGGACTCGTAAATGATCCAAGAACGAGCCAAAACCGACTCAGTGAACGTCTCCCTGAGGCCAATGAAGACGACGTTTGGACGGGGATGGTCGCCGAGCTGGGTACAACTGTTCAGCCAGGCGGCAATAGCGCCATTTGTGCGGTCGACGGCGACGTAGCTGGCCCGACCTGTGTTCTGAAGGATGGCGTACCTCACATCATTTCCAGACACCCCGACGCCGCCGGCGATCTCAGGCTGTTCGAGCCAGGTCGGCTGATTGGGATAATTGTTGAGCCAGACCCTAGCGGCGCCATCGCGAGCACGTGTCCAGACATAGTCGGCCTTTCCATCACTAAAATTCTTCATGTTAGTGAATGATCTCAAGAGTGTGGAAGAAGCAGGCGTGCAGAGCATGGAAAGAGCCAGTGGCGGACATGAACTAACCCATTAATGTCAACAAAGTCAATTTCTTCAGGTCTCTGCCCAATGCCTGAAGCGTCAGCCTCCGGCAGTGGTCTCCAACTTGATGGCGGCTTGTTAGTTTCCCAGACGTTTCTGTAAATTGTTATTCCACCATTCGACTTGAGAAATATGTAATCATCATAGCTGTCGCCATCGATATCAGCGAAGCGCACATTCGCGCCGGGTCCCAGGCCGGTGGCGGTCGATCCGACAGGGTCCCAAAGCCACTTCTCTGCCTTGGATTCATCGGGCCCCTTGTTCAAATACGCGTGTAGTTCTCCTGTTTTTGGGTCAAGGACCAAATAATCGTCTTTTCCATCACTTTTTGGAATGTTAGTTTGACTTGAATACCATAGCCGTATTGCAATTAAACACAAGGAAGCACAAAACTTGCCCATTAATGTCTCCAAAGTGAACAGTGTTTCCTGGACCAGCTCCTGAGGCGATTGGATTTCCATTGTTGACTGGACTCCATAACCACCCCAGAGCATCATCATCATTGGGACCCTTATTCAAGCTTAAACCTTAAGGTCAGTCAAATTCAGTCATTGATAGCCACAGGTGACCAAATTGGATAGATGAAACTCACAAAACGGTCGGTGCCCCGGTGTCTGGATGAAGCCAAACATAGTCTTCAATCTGTAAAATAGTGAGCCAAGATTGGGTTCTAGTTTCAGTGACTATCGTTTCGGAAGAGGATAGACAAGGGAAAACTAACCCCATCGCCGTCAATATCGGCAAATCGAATGCCATCGATGACCATGGATGTGTCGGCATCACCCTGATTATACCACAGCCAGATAGCCCCGTTGTCGTCAATGTATGCGTAGTCATCTTTGCCGTCTCTGGGACCAGGACAAGAGAAGTCAGCAAAGATGGCCAGCTTCGTCGAGTCGAATGAAGCAGTATCAACTCAGTGCAACTCACCCATCCATGTCAGCCAGTCTAATGTTCTTCGGATCTTGCGTGATACCATCTGCAATCGTTTTCGCCTGCCCCTGATTGACGTAAAGTGGCACTCCTTCTCTTCTCGTTGGCTGGTTCAAAAAGCCTGTGAGACCTGCCTGGGCGTCCCAAATGAGGTAGTCGTCGCGGCCATCGCCATCCACCTAATTACAGGCCGTGTTCGTTAGTCCGTGAGAGAAAAGCACAAAGGAGTGAGGAAATAACCCGTGTAGAACTTACGTCGGCGAACACAAGATTTGAGATATCAGACGTGCCACCAGTAGCAATGCCCCCTTGAAAATAGAAGACCACATCTTGCCCTCCTGCAGTCCCTGTGTTCATCCAATGGGAGAGAGACCCGCCAGCTCCAATATACACGTAGTCCGCGCGACCATCGCCGTTGATGTCCGGGAATCGGAGTGTGGCCCACCTCAGTTAGCATGAGGAACACCAGATGCTATTTGACCTCCGTCAATAAACTTCCATCCATTGACCCAGGACTCGTCTGCTCCATAGTTCCACCAGATCTTCACTGCTCCATTTTGCGGGTTGACGATCATGTAATCCTCGAGCTAGTTATAAGTTTGGTTAGCAGAGGTTGATTTAGGACGCATAAAGAGACATAAGTGAGTCTGATTAGATTGGAAACATACGCCATCACCGTTCATATCCTATAAGCCGTTAGCGAATCTTCATTTTTGAGGCTAGTTGCAAGAAAAAATTCGTCATGAATGACATACCGCCAAGAAAACAGACTCTGCAACACCGGCACCACTGCCGATGATGCTATTGTTCGTCCCTGCTGGAGACCACGGGGCGGGAAGGTTGTTGATCCAACATCGTATCTCTCCATTTTCAGGATTGAGCCATATGTAGTCTGTACGAAACGATTGTCAAGTCAGACAGAGCCCAAAGCGTCTCTTGAACGGCAGCAGTGACTTACCTGCTTTCCCATCTCCATTCATATCATGCAGTCTGCGAGAGCTCAACGGTCAATTAAACACTCCAGCGAGAAGTTTTGATGGTCCAGTGACATACCGAACGAATTTGGTGTCTAATTTGAGTCCATCAGCGACTTTGCCCGCTTCGATCCAGTTTTTGCGATATTGCCAGCCGCCAGCTTTTCCAAAGCCGGATGCGATCATGCCTGTGGCTCGCCACACTGGCCCGCCCTTGCAAGTGCGCTCCCCGCCGCTCCCACCGAGAAGAGCAGCCGTCCGAACGCTGCTTCTCGAGCTCACCTGGATCGGGTTGATTCCCCAGCTCGGAGACGGGATAGCCCCATCTAAGCCGCCGTTCGCATCGATGCCGGGTAGTGTCGGTTGGTCTGGGTCGTCGCCCACAGGTTGGCGGATCCAATCGGAAGGGATCTGAGAGATGAAGTCATACCAGTAATCGCCAAAGTCCCGGTAGCCTTGATTTGTTGGGTGAATGCAGTCCCGAAGAGATCCTGTAGGGAAAGTAGTGAAATCGACCGCGAGAACGTGCTTGCCAATGGTTCGACGAGACTGCACGATGCCCGGAATGAGAGCCTGGTACTGAGCTGTATTCACCTGCTGGGCTTCTTCACAAGTACTGATGATCATAGCCACAAGGACGACGGCGTCCGGGCAAGCGTCCACAATCTGATCGATAAGCTTGCCAAGCCGACTAGCCGCTCTGCTCGGATCATTGCCTTGCTTAGCAATATTAAGGTTAGGATTCATGTCGTTTGTGCCGGCATGCACAAGGATAATATTCGGCCGTTGCTCTAATGAGCTGCTAACGTGTTCCGAGATGTACTGGATCGTCTGGCCTGACCATGCAGCCTGTTGATGAGATTTCGTTCAGCAAGGCTCAGTGTTTGGAGGTTCCCAAGTTTCGTGGCTTACAAAATATCCACCAGACATCGTGCCTCCAGCAGACTCAGTCCCCACGAAGACAACTTCATCCTCTGGTGATAGTGAATTCGGTTGTCAGCAAACAACGTCGTAAGACAGTATGTGAAGTAGCCAGGGGTAGTTACTTACTTGACAAGTCTTGTTGCAGCTTTAGTCTGTAGCCGTTACCGTCGCCTCCATCCCTCTCGCTGAGGAATCCAACAGTGATGGAGTCTCCCACGCCGAGAATGCGTAGCTTGGTCCCTGGCTTGACCGCCTGACCTGGAGCTACACCTTTGAAGGTCAACTTGTCACCAATTTCTGTACCAGCCCAGGTTCTGTATTTTTTTCAAGTACTCCTGCGGCAAATCGGCCTCAGTTACGACATCAGCTCCGAGGAAGAGCTCTTCGGCATCAGCACCCGCTTCTATCTCCTCGCCAGAGGGACACTGGGGGTCCCATGTCAGATCACCCACAGCGGTGGAATTAATGATGGTGACCGTTCCGTCGGAATGCATGGTAAAAAGATCACCAACTGTAAACGCGGGTTCGACTCCTTCCGTGGGTGGGCTCGAGGGGGGTTCTGGGGCGAGAGGTAGGTGAGGATAAACATTTCCTAGCGCCTTTTGCACATATCTTGCCATGGCATACAACGTCAGATTCTCGCAGCTCTGGGCGATCCAATGGCCTGTGTCGTATTTGTATCTCGCAAGAGTCTTTGCCATCTTCGGGCTGTAGATTTGCAGAAGCTGGTAGGCAGGTGGAGACTCCCCTTCCTTTGGTACCCACATCTTGAGGTCTGTAACGTGGGTATTGGAGCCGTACTGATTGGCTTTGGACACCCAGTCAATGTGTAAAAGCTCATGGATCCATGTCCTGGCTATCACACACCTAAGTTAGGAAAAGGATAAAAATCATTGAAGGAGATTCATTGTTATAGTAAGCTGCACTGTAACTCACCTTTGTTGGGTAGGTAGTTATCGAGATTCGCGTACCACAGAGGCCCAAGGCTCTTGTCGTTTTCGTTCTTGATCACATCGCTTAAATTACCTTGGGCGAAGTAACGAGGACAGAAGTTGATTCGTGCAATCCCGTACATGGGATCATAATTGGTTGTGTACGCCACTTTCGTTGATCGGCTGTTGCACGGGCATCTCTTGCTTGGGTCATCGCAACGGACATGAAGGCGCCACGCAAACGGATCGAACACGTATCCAGGCTGGATTGTGGCCAAATTTCGGAAGATCTGTGAGGAATCATTGGCGCCAGTCTTCAGAACTAAGGATCAGGATGATGGCTTATCTTTTATGGAATCTTGCTTGGCCTGATTGAAAGAAGGGGGTCCAAGGTATTCGGATGTCGTACTCACTCGTTGCTAGAGCATCGTGGAAATGATTTTCAGCCTCAGCAACGGTCAGATCCCGATGTTCGAGCGGGGTTGGGTGAAGAGCTGCCGCTGTCAGAGCAGTAGCTAAAGAATAGCCGCAAAGGGCAATTCTTGCTGGGTGGGCTACCATCATCGTTCTGACGGATTTCGGGAATTGAAACTGAACAGAGCACACGAGTATTCTGAGAAACGCACTTGGTTCACGTGGGAAGCCACAGTCAGTCATAACATCAAGTCGATCATGGTTTTATACATGAAATCGTGGTAACCTCTCCGACGCCCATGTCCTGTCCAGCATGAGGAAACTTCTCTTTTCCTTAGCCGCTGTCACCGCTCGTATCGGCATCATTTCTCTATCGAGTACAGGGTCACTTAAATCTAATCCTTGGTACTACTAGCGCCCATGTTTGAGATATTGGCGCGAAACTTCCAGTTGTGCGAACGGACTGATCGGTAATAGCGAAAGAAGCAGAAAGTCTCATGATTCATCCTTTGTACGGGGCTCATGCAGGCTGTGGTTGTGGATGTGGAGAAAAGCCTCATCAAACACCCCAGCATTTTAAGACTTTTGTCATGGGCATCAACCAACCCAAAATGTGACATGCTCGTGTGCTGAAGCGTTAATTCGTTGTTAAGAAAGGCAACATCATTGTTGGAGCTGTAGACTCTTGACATTGCAGGGGTTGTCTAGCTCGTGTTGACAACCAACAGACATTTCAGAACCAACAGCCGCTGAAGACCAGCTTGGCAAGCCTGACACCCGCCAGTAAAGGTCTAGCTTTGTGGGCAGCTCATGTTCAAGTGCCAACCTACCCAACAGGTTCCGCTCTTGGCTGACACCTTCCTAATAAAGTCATCGCTGGGACATGGTGAGCCGCCCGCAGCGCGTTGAACCACGATTTGCATGCTAATTATGTCAGCAGAGTCTAATTCTACCCCACAGTCAAAATGCCAACAGGCAACCGCAACCACACACCATTCTACTTGGATCTGAACACATCCTTTTCAACATGATAATCTCGCCATCCATTTTTCTTGCCGTAATCATGTTCTTTGCGGGGAGCCTATTCAGGTCCTCCGCAGCTGCGGCGAGTCAACCAGGCTTGGCCTCCATGCGGACCAACAACATCCCCGACTTTGAGGTTACGGATGATGATGCCGGCGATGACCCTTAGAGCTTCCAGATGGAGCCTTCTATCGATAATGCACGATTTCGTTCCAACTTCTATCCATCCTACACGATGGTTTATGGGTGGCCTAGCACTGGAGGCTTCTATATGTTGCAATGCGACGGCGTAGACCTCGAGTTCCTTGGCGTTGACCGCCTCGTCCCAACACCGCGGAGCGATGATCCAGCGGAGGAGGATACTCACTGTATCAACATGCGCAAACTCGGTGCCAAGTTTTACCAAAGTGATTGGGATTACTATCTCAAGACCACCACACACGAGGATCTTCAGGATCGCTATCAAAAAGCGATGGAGCTTGGCAAAGATAATTTCTTCGCGGCTGAAGAGGCCAATAAGGCCGCCGAGAAGTTCATCAAGGTTTTTGGATGGCCGACAACCGGTGGAGTCTGGGCATTGAAGGTGCCCACGGACAAAGTCCACTCGTTTGGCATCAGAAACGCCTTCACGATAGACGAAAAGTGTCGGGCGATTGAGATGATGGGGGGAGTCTTTTATGCCGACCCAAACGAGTGCCCAGATTTGGACCTTGTATAGTCAAAGCTGGACTCGAGCACATTCGATATTTTGGGTTGGAACTGGTCGGTAGATGCTTTGCCCGTGCAGCAGATCAAGCCCTCCGTCGATTGCTTTAAGTACTTCATTCTTCTACTGAATTAAGAATATGACTCGTTCGATACAACAAGATTAATTCCAAGTGCACTGCGATAGCACCAGCCATGTTTCATCGCTCGGGCAACCCTTCGTAGTACTCGTGGTAGCATTCGGAGATTGCCTCAACTCTCGAAGACTGAGCTCACTGGGAATATAACTTTATCAGAAGTGGAAGCCAAGGACGGACGAATAACATTGGGTTCGGGCGTTTGTACTTGAGGAAAGGCTGAACTCACAAGTGTAAATAATAGCTAGCCTTCCCAGATCGACAGCTACTGGTAAGCTCAATGTCCACACCATCCTCTCGTCTTAATCTGAGAAGCCAACATCGTCACGTGCACGCTACCTTCTATCTTATTATCCGGATTGTTATAACAACTATCTTAGATTTCTCGTTGCTTTAAAGCCTAAAACCCACGTGGCATCACTTTCGTACCCGGAATCCCCGAAACCCTTATTTCGAAAAACACTCGACCATCTCGAGACCATGAAGCCTTCCGCGCTCCTCCTCTTTGCCACCCTTATCTCGCCCGTGTAGCACTCGCCACCATAGCTGAAAAATGTGGAAGCCTCGGGGGGTTACATACACTGCCGCCTCCCTCGACACCAGCGGCGTCGACGCCGTCCAGGTTCGCGGCTTCGTGAAGCACCCCTTGGCCTGAACCCTCGATCCGGGCAAGCCGTGGGACCCCGCCCGCAGACGCAGACGCAAGGCGCAGGGACTACGGACGAGCATGAGGAGGGAATCCTTACCGTTAGCCGCTCGTGGTGGCATCATCGCGGCTGGCACAATAGCTGTGACGTCGATCCTGGCGAGTATGGGTGCTCGAGGGGATCATGCTACAAGGCGTGCGGTGGCAATGGGCGGTAGTGCTAGACTGCGAGGAATCGGGGGTTCGGATCACGAAATATGTGCGACCCGAAGTCTGATTGTGCGAGTTTAGACGATGTCGGGTGTGTTAAAGGGTGCAAGGCTTATGGTTGCAAGTGATAGTTGAAACGTTCTTTGGTTTGTCGCGGTCTCGCCTTGACTTCGCATGCTTTCCGCCACATTTCGAACTTTGATTTAGCAAGCTTAACATCATCGATAATTCGACAATGGTATTACATTTCGAGTCTCCGTTCTAAGTGCAGACAGGTCGATTCTCGTGGATAGTAGTGGCGTTTGTCCGTGCATGTAATGATCATGCACCCTTCCGCAAACCTCCTCGAATCCATCAGCTTGTCAAGTCTTCATGTCAGACGTGTCACAACTCAAAATCTGACGACTGGTTAGTGCACAGCATTAAAGTATAGGAATTACCTCACAGATACCCAGCATCATTCAAATACTGTACTCCCCACAGGACCAGGTCTGGTCGTATGAAAGGATTCAATGACAGAGAGCAACAAACATGTCTTGACTAGAAAGGCATATTCGATGATGTGCGCGTGCAAGTCCATGACTTCGCAAGGGTAGTCATCTCCGTAATCAGAGTGTTAGTCTTTCCGTTATTTTGGAGACTTCTCTACCAGGCTACTTTCTACATGATCCGGAACAACTCATGAGGTTGGTAAAATTCCTCGATACCCTGTCACGACCAAGAAATAGAACTAAGAGTCCAAGATACCGCTGACACCTACTCAGGTCGCTCATGTACCGTTACTCTCAACCCCTTGGAATCCTCCGGCATCACAGGAACCACGGTATCGCTCGTGATCACGAGATCAGCAGCGGTCGTCTCAAAGAGCTTCAAGGTTCCGACATCATCTTTCCCTTGAACCTCCTCCGACCCATAAACCCTGAATAGTGCTGCCAGCGTGAGGTAGAGCTCCGCATATGCCAGATTGATACCTAGGCAAGCTCTGCCACCCTTGCCGAAGGACACTAGATAGCGGTCCAGCAAGGGGTCGTTAACCCAGCGCTCAGGCTTGAAGGTGTGAGAGTCAGGGAAGACACGCTCATCGTGGTGCACCAGGTTGCTGGTCATACTGAGGGGAGTACCGGGAGGTATACGCCATTCGCGATCGCCGGCGCGGTATACGAGCGTCTCGTCCGGGCAGATGCGGTGCAGCCGGTGCGAGATGGCATGGCTGAGACGGACGCCCTCCTGCACCACGCCCGTCAGGAAGGGAAGACGCTCGAGCACGAGCAAGCTGAGGGGCTGCGATGGATCGGGGATCGCGGCCTCGAGCTCGGCTTTGAGGCGCGAGAGTATTTCGGGCGTGGAAAGGACGAAGTACGTCGAGACGCCGAGCGCCCAGGCCGTAGTGATGGTGCCCGCCGCGACGACGACTTCGCCCTCCTGCCAGAGCCGGTCCGTGGACTTGTCGTAGTCGGAGAGCTTGCTGTTTAGGATCTCGTGGAAGATGGTGCGGCGCGTCTTGTCGTACGCGTGCATTTGGTGGGCTTGAGTGATGTCGGCCACCTGTTTCTTCACACTGGTCTGAAGCTGGGAGTAGGCGCCCATGGCCGGGCTCAGCTTGAGCAGCAGGGAGTCTGGCAGCTTACGCAGCAGGTCCATCAGCGAGGGAAAGTGCTTCAGAACATGGCCGGCTTTGCCGCCCTGAAGCATGGCATCTCTGAATGATGGATCAAAGTCAGCGGCCTGGAGTCGGTTCTCGCTTTTTCCAAAAGCATAGTCCTCCACGATATCTGAAGATTTCGTCTTAGTACGCAAATCCTTTCTCGGCATTTGTTTGAGGGTTCTGACCGTTGGTAAGTGCAGCATAGGCATCATCAAGCTTCAGAGGGGCTCCGGACTGGGCAAACTCGCGGAGGCGTCCGAGGAGGATTCCCATGTTCCGGTCCACCAGTGGTTGCAGAGCGCGAACGCTTTGCTTGGAGAAGTACGGCGACAGCGCCGCCCTGCGGATGCGGTGCTCATCGTGGCCAAGAGTACCGATCAAGCTCTCGTCGACGCCGAAAGACCGGGTGATCCAGTCCCATTTGTCACGCTTGCGTCCGCTGCCAGCGTAGATGGTGTTGTAAAAGTCCGGATCCGCGATGTGAATCTCGTCGGGATTGATACGGACTATAGGGCCTGGTTGGGTATTAGTTCAATTTGACTCCTTTGATTGTCATGTTGGCAAAGATGAACACCGACCATACTGCTTGTGCAATCTACCAATTTTGAAGGTGTACTCGGGCTCGGCAACTACATCGTACCAGAATTCATACCAGTATGTCCATGCTGCTAGCTTTGGGCCCGGAAAGTGAGAGATTGGACTGAGGAAAAGGCGGTAAACAGTAAGGTAGAGAAAGTAGATGATAGGGAACACGATCAGAGCCGCTGCCGCCAGCACCCCCAATGGCCTGGCCGTCTCGACAGGAACGACGAATATCGACATGGTGGCTCAATCTTCGTTGTTCAGAAGAGACAAACAGCAGCTGGGGAGCCCTATGGAACGGAAATGGTATCCAGCCACGGCGACATGCTGCAAGCTTTTGTCGCTCAACAAAGAGTCGTCTTCGGTTCATAGCAAGCTCGTCTTGGACCCGTTCACGTGTTTAGCTTGAATGCTGGGACCAAAACCCCACAGCAAGTCGAAGCATGTAGCCCAGGATTGTCTCACATAAGCCGGGGCCGAGATTGCGTAGAAGTCTGACAAGTCTCAAAATGGGGGGTTACCCTTGTACACAGGGCTTGATAATAGAGAAAATGCTCGTCAGCGCCGACTACAAGCCCCAGGATTCGTCGGTAACTGACCCTAACCGCCTGATAAGGCCGAGGCTTGCTGCTAGAGCTGCAACTGAGCCCTTAGTAAGCCCTAACGCAGAGAAATCTAAGGTAAGGCAAGGTGTATTGAGTTTATGGAGATGCTATTTACACGGCACTGAGGTGTTTGCGAAGTAGGATGGAGACCTACGTCGGTTGGGGGGGGGGGGGGGGGGGCCCCCCCGGGGGGGGGGGGGGGGGGGGGGGGGCGCCGCCCCCCCCAAACCCCCCCGCGGGGGGGGGTGGGGGGTGGGGAGGGGGGGGGGGGGGGGCGGGGGGGGGGGGGGGGGGGGGGGGGGGGGGGGGCGCCATCTGCAGGTGGATGCAGTGGGCTGGGCCGATCCGTCTGCTCCACAATCCCACACGGAAGGATTCGGGTTTGTGGAGCCCGCTGACGGCGTGGGCCTGCGTCGTCGGCGTTGCATTGTAACGTTCCCCGATTAGGCAGGCATGTCAATAGTGCGGGCGGCCCGCACTATTGGTGCCGTCTTGCCCGGAATCTTTCCCCCGAGGGTCGTAGTGCCTTATCAACGTCGTCCCATATGGCCTACAGTCAGCAGCTAATCTGCGTCAGGTAACGACATCGTATGTTTGGTTTTGGGCTGCATCTCTCGCCATGTCAGATGCCCCGTATTCAAGCTGAGAATCGATGAAACTAGTTGCCGAGATACCGAGTGGGAAGCGCACCAGCTGGCTAGGGAGACTGGGCTGAATTCTTTCCTTAGAACGTAAGGGATAATCGTTCAAAGTCAGATAGCAACAATTGTGTTCTCGGATACCATCAAACATTACATTTGTACTGTACTACCAACTTAGGCAGCCTGTCACATTGTCCAAGCTCGTCGCAATGCCTCTGGAACGTGCCGACTTCGTTGGTGCCATATGGCTCACTACCCCTATTCTGGTCTTGTTGGGCTCAAAAACCCCGAGACACTTGCGCTGGATCCTTCTGCTCCCTTTCGTGGGGGGTTGTCTGCTTGTGGCTTTTGTTTTTCCCTTTGGCCCGGATATTGCAAAGAATTACACCTTTGGGACAGGTTGGGCACCAAACAGAACGTTTTATCGAGCTGATATTCTAACAGCATTGTCTCTTAGTCTTTTACGTCGCGTTGGTCAACTTCAATCTTCTTGTGCTCGAAGACCCTTACCTGGAGCACAAGTGGACACAACCCACAAGCGATGGGAAGAAACCTCAACAGTCTTTCCACTCTCTCGGTGCTTGGGACCGGATAAGATGGTGTTTTGACAATGCCTTTTCCACCAGAGGTATTGGATGGAACTGGCGGACTGCACCTCTACCTCCAGCTCCAGCTCCAAGCACCTCCAAGACCGCCTTCTTCAGGCTATCGATGCAAAGAATACTACAGCAATACATGAGCCATGATATTGCTGCCGGTCTTCTTCTGTGGCTGACTCATGATGGGAAAATGAGCGTCGTTGAGTTAGACTTTGTCCCCCGTTGCATCGCTACAGCCTGCTGGTGGGCCTCGTCAATTGCCGTGATGGATATCGGATATCACATCGCTTGTTTGATTGGGGTGTCGTCCGGGCTTTTTTGGACGCGCATCGAAGACGTCCACCCGGTAAACGGACCTTGGGTCGAGTGCTACACCCTGAGCAGGTTCTGGAACCGCACGTGGCATCAGAACTTTCGAAGGGGCCTGCAAATCCCTAGCAGATTCGTGGCTAGGAGAGTCGTCAGAGCACCTAGAGGGTCTATGCTCAGTCGTCAAACCCAATCGTACTTTGCATTCGCCCTGTCTGGACTGTACCACTGGGCGGCAGCAAAGATGGCAGCTCCATTTGAGTCTTTCGCAAGAACTCTCACCTTCTTTTTTCTGATGCCGAACATCTTGCTCTTGGAAGATCTGGTCATTCGTTTTGCTCAGGAGAAACTCGGATGGCGTGGATCCTGGTGGCCTGTTGTTGGACTCGTGTGGACTTTTCTTGCTTTGACCATACTCGGTACAGGATTTGTGAACGATTTGGTCGCACCTGGACTTGTGACCGCTTTTCCGGCGCTACCAATGTCACCCACTTATCATATGCTGAACACCATGGTCGAAAATAGGGGTTGAATCTGGTTGACCACATTCATAACTGGGCAATTTGGGGTATTCTTGTATATATGGGGATTTTTGTAATGTTCATAGACTATATGCAATAATTATAGCCCCCGGAAAAATCATCATTTGATCTTGTGGCCACCAGGCACTAACTCCGTGAACAGTCCTTCGCTGTCGTAGATGTGTCTGACCTTCTTCAAGAACTCAACGTTTTCAGCTCCATAGCTTGCGACAGGATCCTGGTCTTCCGCAGCATAGTTCATGTACTTGAAAGGATGATACAAACCCTTTTCCTTCGCCGCGGTTACGGATTTCTCAAGAACGCTCTTGATGCCGATAATCACGACAGCATCGTCTGCCTCACGAGACCATTCCCAGCCAAAAGAACAGACTGGAAGTCACACGCATCAGCCTGCAAGTAACATCTCCGTTATGGTAGAAGAGATTGAACTTACCAATGAGCGGTCCAGATTCTTCATCGAGACCCATCACATTTCCTCCGCGCTTGAACTGTGCCCCGATGATGTTCTTCGTCAGGGGTTGGATGCCCAACATTGGCGCAAAGCGTTCGTCTTCACGTAACCCATTCTCCAGAGCCCTTTTGACCTCTTCCACAAAGTAGCCGACCATCAGTCGAAGCAGATCCTCATCCATCCTGAAGGTGGCTGTCGTGAACCGGCTCCGCTTGCCCGCGGGCTCTGAAAGATTCAGCTCTTCAGCAAGGTCCGATAGTGACGTGACCCTTGCCGTCGTGACAACCTTGGGAGCTCCATATGTCTCGGCATCGTCTCTGAACTTGGAAAAGATGGGAGGTTCCTCTCTTCCGAGCGTGTCATACTGCCCCACGGCCCAGGCGAAGTTGCCCTGCATAAACCCAAGGCCTGCAAACAGTGAGACATGCTTGTCTGAAGGGGCGTCGTGTCCGAATTCTACGAAGGCTGACGTGATGGCCGATGTCACGGATGGTAACAACGGCCAGACGTGCAGGCCACCCCACATGGGACCTTGATCATACAAATCTAGATCGAAACGGGTCACGACTCCAAAGTTGTTGCCACCACCGCGAAGCGCTCGATAGAGATCCGGGTGGGTGGAGTGCGAGACGTCGAAGATGCTGCCATTGGCAAGGACAATCTGGTATCACGTCAGCTTCTCGTGTGGCAAACGTGGGTTCTCGCATTGCGATCCCGGTCCCGACTTACCTCGTAGTTGCGAACGTTGTCGCACGCCAACCCATGGAGTCCAGATAAGTGGCTAAGCCCACCGCCCAGAAGTAATCCTCCAACGCCAACCCCAGTCAGTCGGCCCCCAACAACAGTCTTATTCGTCTTATCAAGCTCCTTGAAGACTGCCCCCCACTTTGCGCCTGCGCCGATTCGAGCTACACCGGCACTCGCGTCCACTTCGATATTGCCTAAGCCGGCCATGTTGACGGTGATCCCACCATGACTATTACTGAACCCGGGAATGTCCGAGTGGCCACCCCCGCGGACGGCAAAGGGGCACCCCGTGGAGCGCGATGTCTGCACCACGAGTGCGACGTCCTGGGCCCCACGGGCGTGGACAAGGCAGGCCGGCCGGACGGCCTGTTGCTGCTGCGACCAGTACAGAGATCCAACGTCGACTCCCGACCCAGTGATAGGCTGCTGCTCGAACTCTGCAATGTAGTCGCCCCCCGACTCGACGGATAGCTGACTAGATAGCGAGACGCACTATCGATGTTAGGGGAGTGTGACTGACTGTCTTGACGGTGTAGCTGTACGTACCGCACTCTGGCATGAATTGGAGTCTGCTATGAGGCTTTTACTCGCTGCAAGGGGAGCAAGGAGGACGCAGGTCCAAGTCAAGGTCGATGATTGGCGCATTGTCGTTTGGTCTGACACGGTAGAACCAAGAAGTCTGAATACCGGAGAATGACGACAGTTGAGCCAATGATATTGGGTGTAATGTGGGCGTAATGTGGGCGTAATGTCGGAATCTGGCTGCCTGCTTCTTCCCAGAAGAATCTGCTTCTGATTACTTGCCCATTATTCCAGCCCACGATTCTCAGGCTTAAGTAGGCAGGAAGAGGTCATGGTCGAAAGCCGCCCGGTCCAGATCCCAGCAGATGCATTCGAAGACCGGGCATGATGCTCTCCTGTAGACAACGGACTCGATTGCTCACCTGCATGTAAGCTTCACGCCCTTCGCCACATGTGTTCGTCCCATGAGTCCTAGTCGCATCCTCTTGCAAAGACCGGTCTCGCCCTATCAGGCCAGGGTGTCTAGGTATGGAGGTGGAGCGGGAGTCGGGCCCGCCCCGTGTGTAACCCTGCAGGGGTACGAGGATCTCATTGCTTTCCATGCGATGCAGATGGGTGTCATTAGGATCTAACGTGCAGTAGTCCTTTCTTCAACGGCCCGACCCCTGGAGGATTCTGAAGTTGGCGTATCCTTCGCCGCGCAAATGGGTCCAATGACGGTGGTGTATTTACGAGAGCTATTTGCGGGTTTATCTTGCAAGCGAAGCATTGTGACGTTCACCGGCGACGTCGAAATGTTTCTGGCCGAAGCGAAAGATAACATGGTATTCCTCAACAGGATAACGAAAAATATATGCTGTAAGCGCTAAATCAACGTTGTATCAACATTCGACAACAAGAACATGACCCATAGAGGGGTCGTTACACGGCATGCGTCACAAATCCTCGATCCATCCAACTCGTCTATCCCAACTTGGCAATCCCCTTTGTGCTTAGCTTTGCAAGGCACAGGCGGAGCATGGGGTTGGCTTCTCCTGTCAAACGCTCCAGTTGGCCGATTTCCGACTCCAGCTCCCGCTCAACGTCCCGCAAGCAGTCGAGCGTCTTCTCAAACGCTCCACACTTGCGTAGGCAGCTCACCAGATGCGCCTTGCTCTCTTTGGAAAGCGGAGAAGCGGTAGTCGTGGCTACCGTCGGTCGCTGCCTGAACACGCCAAGGATATGCCCGCGATATTCCGGGTGGTTTGCGAGGCAGTAGACAATGGGGTACGAGAACTTGCCCTCGTCCAGGTCCTCGCAGAGACCCTTTTGGGCCGCGTAGTCTCCGAAGTTCATGTAGTCGTCCCGGATCTGGAAGAAGCGCCCGAAGAGCAGGGTTAGCCGCTCGAAGTCGAGGCCTGGTGTCTCCGTAGCTGGGCTCTCGGCCTGCATGACCCGTAGCAACATCCTGAACATGCCGCCGGTCTTGTGGTCAATCATGTTGACGTATTCGGCCTCGGTAGGGCATGCCAGGTTGAACTTCCAGTACAGGTCCCAGCTTTGCCCGAGGTAGAGGCCTTCAAGCTCTTCAAGAACTGCTGTCAGTGCAGCTGGGCTGAGACTCTGAGCTACTTCCTGTACTGCCCTAACGAACATGAAGTTTGCGCTGTTGATGGACTGGGCTTGCCCGAAGATGACGTGGGCTGATGGGAGCCCCCGCCTGAGTGGAGAGTTGTCTTCCAGGTCGTCCAAAATGAGTGATGCATTGTGCAACAAATTTACAACTGACGTGATTGTCTTGACCGCTGCTGAAGGCACGTGTAGCCAGGTGTTGAGAGCATCAATCAGGGTGCCGCGAACACCTTTGGAAGGCATTCCTGAGATGTAGGCTGCCGGCGCATCCATGGCCAGGTTGGACGGTTTGTAATGGGGGTACTGGGAGACCGTTTGAATGTCGTGTTTTTGACACGAAACATCTACGTCCATGCTTCTCTTTTTCGGAACAATTGGCTCTTGTTCTGGACTTGCCATTCCGTACTCTGAGAGTTTTCTTTTGACTCCGTTGCCATTGACAACAGTTTTGACACCATTTCCGTTGATGGTGGCGTTGCCCCCGTCACCGTTCGAGAGAATCTTGATGTCGGTGCTTTGAAGCTTGGTAGCAGTTTCATTAGCGATGGGCACCGTCTTGAACCCGTCTCCGTTGTGAATTTGATCAAGACCATGGCCGTTTTGGCCATTTGAAAGTGTTTCGTTCTTCCACGCGTTTTGTCTCGGACAAGCAGAGCACCAATAGTGGTTTCCTGAAACCGCTAGGCCAGCGCAATCAATCCATCTTCTCAACTTCAATGATATGTTGGGTCGAGCTGTATAGAGATCATCGCGGCGTTGACAGAAATCACTCTCTGACTTGATGATCCTGGATTTGACCGCCTCCTTGGCATCCTCAACGGAAAGTCCCATTGTTCGGGCAAACAGCTCCACGGCGCTCACAATCCTCTTGGATTGACCAGACTGGAGTTCTCTCAGTTCGCGCTCCCAGCTGAAGTAGTCATTCGCCAATAAAAGACCTTCAGTGGCCGCGTCAATGATGGGCTGCACGAGCTCATGCTCCGCTTCCGAGAGGGATATTCCTAAGCTGAATTGCAGCATGGGCCAGAAAACTCTAGGAGCTGGTTAGAATTGATACCGGAGATTCGGAGAGGATTTGCTTACAGCATACCGCCGTTGTCACTGCGGTATTGTAGATATTCTTCTAATGTCTGTGCCTCCTTGTCGCTGTTCTTCTCGCTGATAGCAAGCCAGACATCACGAAAGGCAGCGAGCATATTCAACCCAAGCTCACGATCGAGGTTGATACATTCAAGCATGCACTGCGAAACGAGCTTCTTGGTCTTCGTTGCCCTTGAGTCAGGATCCAAACTGCTCTTGTCGTCTGGGTTCAAGGCAGCATGGAGCTCATCGTGCTCGGCTTGGGCTTCCTCGATGCTGAGGCCCTCCCCAGTGTCTGAAAGTTTGTCAGATTACATACTGCGGACAGGAATCTGGAAGGTAAAACTTACCATCATGAATCAAGCCCAAATCCGAAAGATATGCCAAAACTCCTAGACGCTCGGGAATGGCTTCGGGGTAAATGAGAGAAGACCAATTGCCTACAGGCGAAAACGAGAAGTAAGTCTTCTTCTCTCGGCCATCTCCCATTTCCCTGGCCCAGTCTCCGACAAATCGCCGGCTGGCTGCATCAGCGAGGTCGTCCCGTGGATGAACTCGGATCGGAAGGGTTGTAAAGCAACCCGTCTCTCGAGCTTCCTCCGCCGGTACGTGTCTCGATTGGTATGGTAAGGGACCCATAACTGGCAATAGCAGGATAAAATGCTTTGCAAAAGTTCAACTAACCGTCTCTGAAGATAAAATGAATATATGTGGGCAGCAGAGTCAACCACCTCGTTGTTCTTCCTTCGAGTTTAGATACTTGCATTATCCTTTGACCTTACTGGACTTCGTTGATAGTCGTTTGCCGCGTCAACAGCTCTTCTCGAATAGGCTGCGATAAGCCCACATTCTGGGCCTAGCATGTGGGTGGTTTTGGTCTCGGTAGGCTTAGCCGATAACGAGACACCATCACCATCGCAATGCAGGGTAGTTGACTTCGTTGTGGAGGTATGGGTCTGGGACTTCGATGCTACGTAGACTTACATGCAGACTCCAGGCGCTTACGTGATAAGGGCTGGCAGGGGTGGGGCCAATATATTCGAAGCGCGAAGACGCGTGCCAATAGAGATCGGTGACTCTGTGTAGTGGACCCTGATTTTGTCATTTTCTAGACGTGAGCAGAATCATGGGAAAGTCTGAACCTGTCTAGTTCCGTATGTTTAGACACCCATGCTCGTAAGCGCTAGTATAGAGCCCGGGTAAAGGATTCAAATCCTGTAAAGGGAGGGGGTGATAGAAAGAAAGAAATGGATTTCAGAGGCCCGCCTTGCTTCGGTAGCCTCTGATCTTGCTCCGTCGTGAATCTGTGTCCCCGAACTTTACCCCCAGTCCCCCCTTCAGCTTTTGATATGACACTAGCTAGCATTTACAGAGCCGAGGCACAGGAGAGCTCGCAAAGACCAACCGTACGCACGGGTTTTGGAATCAATCTCAAGAACTGACGTCCCATCTCAGCCCAGCTCCATCCAGTCTTGCATCCGCACTGACGACAATCACGGATCTACACCATGGCCTTCACTTCACCATTATCGACCTGGAGTTTGAGACAGCAATTGAGTCTTGCATTGGTTATCGTATGTCATACTCTGTGGAAGCGATCAAGATGGCCACTGTTCTGACACTTCTTTCTCTTCTAGTTGGCGCTGGCTCTCGTGTCAGTCGTTATCTATGGCTGCTTCTTGCATCCTCTCCGCCGCATTCCTGGCCCATTTCTGGCCAAATTCTCTCCGGTTAGTCTCTTCTCTCGATATGTGCGCGAGTCACGGTTAAATGACGAGAACAGCTATGGATTATGAGGGCTCTGCACCGCATGAGATTCAACTCGGAACTGCAATCTCTTCATCAACAATACGGTAAGGCCCTCGGAATCAACGACCAAAGCTGTTTGACTGACGTTATTCGTCTGTTTCAGGACCTGTTGTGCGAGTCGGACCCAACGAAGTCTCGTTTGCTTCACTTGAAGCGGAAACAGCAATTTACGCGAAACAAGAGGATGGTCGCTTTTCCAAGGATGGGACCTTCTTGACGCTCTTCTCGGACCTCGTATTGAACGCTCCGACCCTCATCACCATACCTGACCCTGCACTTCACAGGAAATTGCACAAGGTGATCCAGCAAGCCTTCACCCCTCAGGCGCTTGCAAGGCAAGAACCTATCCAGAAGCTGCATATTGACATGGCCATGTCCGAATTCGAAGAACTTGCCAAGAGCGGCGGTACCGTGGACATCGCTGACACGTTGGAGACGATGTTCTGGGAAATCATTGGTGATCTTGCTTTCGGCGAACCTCTCATGTCTGGAAAGCGCCGTAAGTTCAAAGCGGTGCCTTGGATATGCCGGCAGAAATAATGCTAACAGAGTGTCCTAGCTACTTACGAGTCATTGAAGCAGCTTGGTAAATCTACGATGCCCATGGTCGAAGCCTTGAGCTTTTTCCTCGCCCTGCCTGGGATTGCCCCAGTACTTGGGATTGCTAGAAGCCTCATCACAGCATTGCCGTTTCCGTCGCAACTCTCCAAGCTTGTGCCGTCTTCGAAGTTGCGCGAGTGAGTATTTCTGCAAACTACTTCATCATTGCGTGATCTAATACGAATTTTGAACAGCTGTGCCGAAAGGCAAGACGGAAGAGAAGACTTCCTGACCGCTATCATGGGCAGCGAGAAGCAGGACCTGACGCTCGACGCGGATGCATTCTTCAGTAATGCCATGGGACTGACGTACGTACAAACCGATCTCCTCAATGCGACTTTTGCTTAGATATATCACAGCCTGGCCGGATACCAGACAACAGCTACGACACTGTCCGCAACTTTCTACCACATCTTGCGCTATCCTGAGGCGTATAACAGAGTTTGCTTCGAGATCCGCTCGACCTTTGCCAGTGACGAAGAAATCACAGGAGCGCGGCTCGGCAGGCTGCCATTCCTGAACGCCTGTATCCGAGAGACCCTGAGGTTACTTCCACCCGCAAACGGCAAAACTGCACAGCGTACTGCTCCTTCATGCACCATAGATGGGGTGCACATCCCTGCCGGTACCATAGTCTCCACTGATCTTTACACAATCCAAAGGTCGCCGGAGTATTTCGTAGACCCCGCCAGCTTCCGCCCCGAGAGATGGCTCGATGGTGCGGAAGACACCGAGTTCAAGGGGGACAACAGGACCGCTTATCGTCCTTTCCTCATTGGAAGTAGGGCATGTATCGGCAGGGAGATGGCGCAGCAGAGCATCCGACTCATTGTTGCAAAATTGCTTTGGAGATATGACTTTCAGCAGCTGGATCAGGACGGATTTGTTTGGGAGCGCGACGCTGGCAGTAGTCTCATTTACACGGACTACAAGGTCATGGTACATGTGATGAAAGCCAGCGGCAGATCATAACGTTTTCGAGCATCATCACGCTGATTCGATGTCAATCACTGCTCTGGCGCCCTCCCAGATCTCGAGGAAACGTGCCTCAATAGTGTAGAGGAACCTCACGCTGACCTTTTGGCAACCGTAATAAGTCAACATACCCACTTCCTGGCACCCCCCTTGTTTCTGGCACCACAAAAACGATGGGATCACAACCCAACCTCCTCATTACTATTAACTATTGATCCTCAACCACACCCACTACAATACAGCTGCCAGCCTCACTAGGGCATTCAGAGTCGCTGGATTCAGCCGTGATAACCTCCTTTTCACCCGCTTCGATTTGAGCCCGATGGATATCCCTGATGTTCGCGAACTTCGTATTGGGATCG